>NW_027461776.1:139947-302991 GCF_050947455.1 Rhinoderma darwinii
ACAGAAAGGCTGTCAGAATGGATAGACTCCCTACTACAGCCCCTTGTTTTGAGAACTCCCGGCCATTTAAGTGACACTTGAGATGTCTTTACGCTCCTTCTATGACAAAATCTGGCACACAAATAAATATTCCTTGATAAGCTGTGATGTCATTTCTCTTTACATGAGTATCCCTCACGATGTAGCAACACACATTCAAAGCAATAACACTGGTGAACAATTTCTAATCAAATAATTTTTGTCCTGCTCTTCCTCCTATGACATCTATCTAATGGGATGCATCTGTGGATTCCAGTACATAGGCCGCACAATTAAAGCACTATGGGAGAGAATTGAAAAGCACTGATGGAATGTTACAAACAGGTACACCATACACAGCGTCTCAAGGCATGCCCTCCAAACATACAATTGTGACTTCAATAGTTTTTCAGTAACGCCAATTGAATAAATCTCACACTCTTCAGCGACCGTTTCCAACTGTTACGTAAATGGGAGATGTTTTGGATTTTAAAATCAACTGTCTGATGCCACTTGGTCTGAACGAAAGCCTTGAAAGCAACTTCTAAGTGGGCTTCCCTGCCCTGACCAATACCAATACACATATTAATCATATTCCTATCCGGGTTTAACCAATCATGCTAGCTATATTGTTCATCTATCCATTTTCATTTGTTCTATTATATGTTTCATTTCATATTGTATTATCCACTCACACTGCCTTCGGGGGCGTTATCAGCATGCCTTTACCTCTCTGTTCACCTCTTCACTGACTGTGCAATATCATTTTTAAAGTATAACTAAAATGAAGTCCAGACCAGGCAATATTGTGTTAGTATTTTATTTTATTTGAAACTTTAATGAGTCTATGTTTCCTCATGGATTAAGAAAAGGGGGTTAGAAGAGGAACATTGGTGAGGGCCGAGCATTGGGACATAGTGATGGTGGTGATGATGGTGATGATTGTGGTGGTGGTGGTGTTGATGACGGTGGTGATGGTGGTGATGATGATGGTGGTGATGATGATGGTGGTGATGATGATGGTGGTGGTGTTGATGATGGTGGTGATGGTGGTGATGTTGGTGGTGGTGGTGATGATGGTGATGACGGTGATGGTGGTGGTGGTGTTGATGTCGGTGGTGATGTAGGTAGTGATGGTGGTGATGATGAACGGTGGTGATGATGGTGATGACGTTGATGGTGGGGGTGGTGTTGATGGTGGTGATGTTGCTGATGGTGGTGGTGATTGGTGGTGACGGTGATGTTGGTGGTGGTGGTGATGTTGCTGATGGCGGTGGTGAAGGTGGTGATGTTTGTGGTGGTGGTGATAGTGGTGATGACGGTGATGGTGGTGGTGATGATGGTGGTGATGATGGGGTGGTGATGGTGGTGGTGATAGTGATGGTGGTGGTGATAGTGATGGTGGTGATGATGGGGTGGATGATGGTGATGGTGGTGTTGAATGGTGATATGGTGGTGGTGGTGGTGATGGTGGTGATGACGGTGATGATGGTGGTGGTGATGATGATGGTGGTGATGATGGGGTGCTGGTGGTGATAGTGAAGGTGGTGATGATGGGGTGATGATGGTGATGATGGTGATGGTGGTGATGATGTGGTGTGTTGGTGGTGATGGTGGTGATGATGGTGGTGGTGATGATGGTGGTGATGATGGTGGTGTGATGATGGTGGTGATGATGATGGTGGTGGTGTTGATGATGGTGGTGATGGTGGTGATGTTGGTGGTGGTGGTGATGATGGTGAGACGGTGATGGTGGTGGTGGTGTTGATGTCGGTGGTGATGTAGGTAGGTGATGGGTGGTGATGATGACGGTGGTGATGGATGGTGATGACGTTGATGGTGGGGGTGGTGTTGATGGTGGTGATGTTGCTGATGGTGGTGGTGATGGTGGTGACGGTGATGTTGGTGGTGGTGGTGGTAATGGTGGTGATGTTGCTGATGGCGGTGGTGAAGGTGGTGGATGGTTTGTGGTGGTGGTGATAGTGGTGATGACGGTGATGGTGGTGGTGATGATGATGGTGATGATGGGGGTGGTGTTGGTGGTGGTGGGATAGTGATGGTGGTGGTGGATAGTGATGGTGGTGATGATGGGGTGATGATGGTGATGGTGGTGTTGAATGGTGATATTTGGTGGTGGTGGTGGTGGTGATGGTGGTGATGACGGTGATGATGGTGGTGGTGATGATGATGGTGGTGATGATGGGGTGCTGGTGGTGATAGTGAAGGTGGTGATGATGGGGTGATGATGGTGTTGATGGTGATGGATGTGATGATGGTGGTGATGGTGGTGTTGGTGGTGATGATGGTGGTGGTGGTGGTGATGATGGTGGTAGGATGGATGGATGATGTTGGTGGTGGTGGTGGTGGTGATGGCGGTGGTGGGGGGGATCACATCACCAAGTGACCCAGATACACGGGTAACCATAAAAATATCACAACAATGGTGAGTCAAAAAAGGTTGGTCACAATTGCACATCTCTGTGAGACGAACCATGGGTTTAAGGGCACACTCTTCAGACATACAGGGTAAGGCCCACAGAAAGGCAGAAGCTACGCCAAATTAATTAGCTGTTATTATTTAAATTTGCATAAATAGATAATGCCCGGCGACACTCACTGCTGGGTTCTCTTCAGCTCCTGGCGTCTGGTGACAGGAGATGAAGAGAAGCCTGGAGCAAGGATTGCTAAGTAAATGGTCTGAATAGATTTATTTTTTTCTCTGGTCTTGTGTCTGAATTTTGAGGGTCTGGTCTGGGGTCTTAATTAATTTTCTGGTCTGGGGTCAGGTCATGCTGGGAGTTGTACTTTCACAGAAGTTGGGTTTTTAACCACGACTTGACTGCCAGATGTGCCCTTCACCTTAACTTTCACTTTGAAATAGTCACATATGATGTAATGTCTCTGGAGGATATAATAGTACTGGAGTGTTAGAAGAGGAGCGGCTGATATCAGTCACATATGATGTAATGTCTGGAGGATATAATAGTACTGGAGTGATATAAGAGGAGCGGCTGATATCAGTCACATATGATGTAATGTCTCTGGAGGATATAATAGTACTGGAGTGTTAGAAGAGGAGCGGCTGATATCAGTCACATATGATGTAATGTCTCTGGAGGATATAATAGTACTGGAGTGATATAAGAGGAGCGGCTGATATCAGTCACACATATGATGTAATGTATCTGGAGGATATAATAGTGCTGGAGTGTTATAAGAGGAGCGGCTGATATCAGTCACACATATGATGTAATGTCTCTGGAGGATATAATAGTACTGGAGTGTTATAAGAGGAGCGGCTGATATCAGTCACATATGATGTCATGTCTGGAGGATATAATAGTACTGGAGTGTTATAAGAGGAGCGGCTGATATCAGTCATATATAATGTAATGTCTCTGGAGGATATAATAGTACTGGAGTGTTATAAGAGGAGCGGCTGATATCAGTCACATATGATGTAATGTCTCTAGAGGATATAATAGTACTGGAGTGATATAAGAGGAGCGGCTGATATCAGTCACATATGATGTAATGTCTCTGGAGGATATAATAGTGCTGGAGTGATATAAGAGGAGCGGCTGATATCAGTCACATATGATGTAATGGTCTCTGGAGGATATAATAGTGCTGGAGTGATATAAGAGGAGCGGCTGATATCAGTCACACATACGATGTAAATGTCTCTGGAGGATATAATAGTGCTGGAGTGATATAAGAGGAGCGGCTGATATCAGTCACACATATGATGTAATGTCTCTGGAGGATATAATAGTACTGGAGTGTTATAAGAGGAGCGGCTGATATCAGTCACATATGATGTAATGTCTCTAGAGGATATAATAGTACTGGAGTGATATAAGAGGAGCGGCTGATATCAGTCACACATGATGTAATGTCTCTGGAGGATATAATAGTGCTGGAGTGATATAAGAGGAGCGGCTGATATCAGTCACATATATGATGTAATGTCTCTGGAGGATATAATAGTACTGGAGTGTTATAAGAGGAGCGGCTGATATCAGTCACACATATGATGTAATGTCTCTGGAGGATATAATAGTACTGGAGTGTTATAAAGAGGAGCGGCTGATATCAGTCACATATGATGTAATGTC
This sequence comes from Rhinoderma darwinii, assembly GCF_050947455.1. Lineage (NCBI taxonomy): Eukaryota > Metazoa > Chordata > Amphibia > Anura > Rhinodermatidae > Rhinoderma > Rhinoderma darwinii. The sequence goes on from NW_027461776.1 coordinate 144,084, forward strand.
TCTGGAGGATATAATAGTGGTGGAGTGTTATAAGAGGAGCGGCTGATATCAGTCACACATGTGATGTAATGTCTCTGGAGGATATAATAGTGCTGGAGTGTTATAAGAGGAGCGGCTGATATCAGTCACATATGATGTAATGTCTCTGGAGGATATAATAGTACTGGAGTGTTATAAGAGGGGCGGCTGATATCAGTCACACATATGATGTAATGTCTGGAGGATATAATAGTACTGGAGTGATATAAGAGGAGCGGCTGATATCAGTCACACATATGATGTAATGTATCTGGAGGATATAATAGTGCTGGAGTGTTATAAGAGGAGCGGCTGATATCAGTCACACATATGATGTAATGTCTCTGGAGGATATAATAGTACTGGAGTGTTATAAGAGGAGCGGCTGATATCAGTCACATATGATGTAATGTCTCTAGAGGATATAATAGTACTGGAGTGATATAAGAGGAGCGGCTGATATCAGTCCACACATGATTGTAATGTCTCTGGAGGATATAATAGTGCTGGAGTGATATAAGAGGAGCGGCTGATATCAGTCACATATATGATGTAATGTCTCTGGAGGATATAATAGTACTGGAGTGTTATAAGAGGAGCGGCTGATATCAGTCACACATATGATGTAATGTCTCTGGAGGATATAATAGTACTGGAGTGTTATAAGAGGAGTGGCTGATATCAGTCACATATGATGTAATGTCTCTGGAGGATATAATAGTGCTGGAGTGTTATAAGAGGAGCGGCTGATATCAGTCACACATGTGATGTAATGTCTCTGGAGGATATAATAGTGCTGGAGTGTTATAAGAGGAGCGGCTGATATCAGTCACATATGATGTAATGTCTCTGGAGGATATAATAGTGCTGGAGTGTTATAAGAGGAGCAGCTGATATCAGTCACACATATGATGTAATGTCTCTGGAGGATATAATAGTGCTGGGAGTGTTTATAAGAGGGGCGGCTGATATCAGTCACACATATGATGTAATGTCTCTGGAGGATATAATAGTACTGGAGTGATATAAGAGGAGCGGCTGATATCAGTCACATATGATGTAATGTCTCTGGAGGATATAATAGTACTGGAGTGTTATAAGAGGAGCGGCTGATATCAGTCACACATATGATGTAATGTCTCTGGAGGATATAATAGTGCTGGAGTGTTATAAGAGGGGCGGCTGATATCAGTCACACATATGATGTAATGTCTCTGGAGGATATAATAGTACTGGAGTGATATAAGAGGAGCGGCTGATATCAGTCACACATATGATGTAATGTCTCTGGAGGATATAATAGTACTGGAGTGATATAAGAGGAGCGGTTGATATCAGTCACATATGATGTAATGTCTTGGAGGATATAATAGTACTGGAGTGATATAAGAGGAGCGGCTGATATCAGTCACATATATGATGTAATGTCTCTGGAGGATATAATAGTACTGGAGTGATATAAGAGGAGCGGCTGATATCAGTCACACATATATGATGTAGTGTCTCTGGAGATATAATAGTGCTGGAGTGTTATAAGAGGAGCGGCTGATATCAGTCACATATGATGTAATGTCTCTGGAGGATATAATAGTGCTGGAGTGTAATAAGAGGAGCGGCTGATATCAGTCACATATGATGTAATGTCTCTGGAGGATATAATAGTGCTGGAGTGTTATAAGAGGAGCGGCTGATATCAGTCACACATATGATGTAATGTCTCTGGAGGATATAATAGTGCTGGAGTGTTATAAGAGGAGCGGCTGATATCAGTCACACATATGATGTAATGTCTCTGGAGGATATAATAGTACTGGAGTGTTAGAAGAGGAGCGGCTGATATCAGTCACATATGATGTAATGTCTCTGGAGGATATAATAGTACTGGAGTGTTATAAGAGGAGCGGCTGATATCAGTCACACATATGATGTAATGTCTCTGGAGGATATAATAGTGCTGGAGTGATATAAGAGGAGCGGCTGATATCAGTCACACATATGATGTAATGTCTGGAGGATATAATAGTGCTGGAGTGATATAAGAGGAGCGGCTGATATCAGTCACATATATGATGCAATGTCTCTGGAGGATATAATAGTGCTGGAGTGATATAAGAGGAGCGGCTGATATCAGTCACATATGATGTAATGTCTCTGGAGGATATAATAGTACTGGAGTGATATAAGAGGAGCGGCTGATATCAGTCACATATGATGTAATGTCTCTGGAGGATATAATAGTACTGGAGTGATATAAGAGGAGCGGCTGATATCAGTCACACATATGATGTAATGTCTCTGGAGGATATAATAGTATTGGAGTGATATAAGAGGAGCGGCTGATATCAGTCACACATATGATGTAATGTATCTGGAGGATATAATAGTGCTGGAGTGTTATAAGAGGAGCAGCTGATATCAGTCACACATATGATGTAATGTCTCTGGAGGATATAATAGTACTGGGAGTGTTATAAGAGGAGCGGCTGATATCAGTCACATATGATGTCATGTCTGGAGGATATAATAGTACTGGAGTGTTATAAGAGGAGCGGCTGATATCAGTCATATATAATGTAATGTCTCTGGAGGATATAATAGTACTGGAGTGTTTATAAGAGGAGCGGCTGATATCAGTCACATATGAATGTAATGTCTCTAGAGGATATAATAGTACTGGAGTGATATAAGAGGAGCGGCTGATATCAGTCACATATGATGTAATGTCCTCTGGAGGATATAATAGTGCTGGAGTGATATAAGAGGAGCGGCTGATATCAGTCAACATATGATGTAATATCTCTGGAGGATATAATAGTGCTGGAGTGATATAAGAGGAGCGGCTGATATCAGTCACACATACGATGTAATGTCTCTGGAGGATATAATAGTACTGGAGTGTTATAAGAGGAGCGGCTGATATCAGTCACATATATGATGTAATGTCTCTGGAGGATATAATAGTACTGGAGTGTTATAAGAGAGCGGCTGATATCAGTCACACATATGATGTAATGTCTCTGGAGGATATAATAGTACTGGAGTGTTATAAGAGGAAGCGGCTGATATCAGTCACATATGATGTAATGTCTCTGGAGGATATAATAGTGCTGGAGTGTTATAAGAGGAGCGGCTGATATCAGTCACACATGTGATGTAATGTCTCTGGAGGATATAATAGTGCTGGAGTGTTTATAAGAGGAGCGGCTGATATCAGTCACATATGATGTAATGTCTCTGGAGGATATAATAGTACTGGGAGTGTTATAAGAGGGGCGGCTGATATCAGTCACACATATGATGTAATGTCTGGAGGATATAATAGTACTGGAGTGATATAAGAGGAGCGGCTGATATCAGTCACACATATGATGTAATGTCTCTGGAGGATATAATAGTGCTGGAGTGATATAAGAGGAGCGGCTGATTATCAGTCACACATATGATGTAGTGTCTCTGGAGGATATAATAGTACTGGAGTGATATAAGAGGAGCGGCTGATATCAGTCACACATATGATGTAATGTCTCTGGAGGATATAATAGTGCTGGAGTGTTATAAGAGGGGCGGCTGATATCAGTCACATATGATGTAATGTCTCTGGAGGATATAATAGTACTGGAGTGATATAAGAGGAGCGGCTGATATTCAGTCACACATATGATGTAATGTCTCTGGAGGATATAATAGTACTGGAGTGATATAAGAGGTGCGGCTGATATCAGTCACATATGATGTAATGTCTCTGGAGGATATAATAGTACTGGAGTGATATAAGAGGAGCGGCTGATATCAGTCACATATATGATGTAATGTCTCTGGAGGATATAATAGTGCTGGAGTGTTATAGGAGGAGCGGCTGATATCAGTCACACATATGATGTAATGTCTCTGGAGGATATAATAGTACTGGAGTGTTATAAGAGGAGCGGCTGATATCAGTCACATATGATGTAATGTCTCTGGAGGATATAATAGTACTGGAGTGTTATAAGAGGAGCGGCTGATATCAGTCACACATATGATGTAATGTCTCTGGAGGATATAATAGTACTGGAGTGATATAAGAGGAGCGGCTGATATCAGTCACATATGATGTAATGTCTCTGGAGGATATAATAGTGCTGGAGTGTTATAAGAGGAGCGGCTGATATCAGTGACACATATGATGTAATGTCTCTGGAGGATATAATAGTACTGGGAGTGATATAAGAGGAGCGGCTGATATCAGTCACATATGATGTAATGTCTCTGGAGGATATAATAGTGCTGGAGTGTTTATAAGAGGAGCGGCTGATATCAGTGACACATATGATGTAATGTCTCTGGAGGATATAATAGTGCTGGAGTGATATAAGAGGAGCGGCTGATATCAGTCACATATGATGTAATGTCTGGAGGATATAATAGTGCTGGAGTGATATAAGAGGAGGGGCTGAAATCAGTCACATATGATGTAATGTCTCTGGAGGATATAATAGTACTGGAGTGATATAAGAGGAGCGGCTGATATCAGTCACATATGATGTAATGTCTCTGGAGGATATAATAGTGCTGGAGTGTTATAAGAGGAGCGGCTGATATCAGTCACATATCCGGCATATATAGGTCAATAAGTAAAATCTCCAATATAAGTTGCCCCCCTGATTAATATGTGAACCCCCAGTCAGCTGTTAGCTGCGAGCAGTGGGTTACACATATGGCAGGCAGTGCCCCCTTGTGGACAGAAGGTGCAGTGGTGGATGATGTACCTGATAGGGATGATTGTCTCTGGCAGCTCTGTTGGGTTTCTGAAGAACTGACGTCAGGATGAGCTTCTGTGGCCTGACTGACGAGCGGCGGCCCCCCGTGCTTCATCTAACAGACACAAGTTATAATACAAGTTACAAGTAGTGACCCCTCATTATGCAGCAGTTCACTTGTCTCCGCCCCTCCCCCACAACGCTACTGAAATAATCTGTGCTGCTTCCACTATGTAACTCTCAGTCTGTGACCTCCCACAAGATCAGTACAATCCTCTCCTTAAATACTCTGTGCTGCTGAAGACCAACAGGAAGCTGCTTAGAGTCCAAATAAGATATCTGTTCACACCTACCATAAGTGGCGTCTTCTGGCGTCTGGGTGTGGGCGTCTCTGAATACATCCAAAGTTTCCTGTTCTTCCTCCACGATCCGACACTCTGCACTTTTAGCAACTTCTGTATTTCCTAGGGTGGATTCTTGAGGTGTGATGACCCCACACGAGGAGCCGTCCAGCTTCAGAAGGACTTGTCTGATCTCCTGGTCTGCACGTTGTAAAGAAGCCCGAATATCATCTCCCAACAAAGACCCGTCCCCTGCGGAACAAAGGAAATCTAAGAAACGAAAGAAGTAAAATTCTGTAACTCAACATATGGGTCCACAGACGGCAGAAAGTGCCAGAAACTCCGGATCTCCCCCCCCCCCCCCCGCCACTGTATAATTATACTGTACTATTTATATTCTTGTGTATAAGGGGCAGTATTATAGTAGTTATACTTGTATATAGGGGCAGTATTATAGTAGTTATATTCTTGTATATAGGGGCAGTATTATAGTAGTTATATTCTTGTATATAGGAGCAGTATTATAGTAGTTATACTTGTATATAGGGGCAGTATTATAGTAGTTATATTCTTGTATATAGGGAGCAGTATTATAGTAGTTATATTCTTGTATATAGGGGGCAGTATTATAGTAGTTATATTCTTGTATATAGGGGGCAGTATTATAGTAGTTTATTCTTGTATATAGGGGCAGTATTATAGTAGTTATATTCTTGTATATCGGGGGCAGTATTATAGTAGTTATATTCTTGTATATAGGGGCAGTATTATAGTAGTTCTATTCATGTATATAGGGGGCAGTATTATAGTAGTTATATTCTTGTATATAGGAGCAGTATTATAGTAGTTATATTCTTGTATATAGGAGCAGTATTATAGTAGTTATATTCTTGTATATAGGAGCAGTATTATAGTAGTTATTTCTTGTATATAGGGGCAGTATTATAGTAGTTATATTCTTGTATATAGGGAGCAGTATTATATTAGTTATATTCTTGTATATAGGAGCAGTATTATAGTAGTTATATTCTTGTATATAGGGGCAGTATCATAGTAGTTATATTCTTGTATATAGGGGCAGTATTATAGTAGTTATATTCTTGTATATAGGGGGCAGTATTATAGTAGTTATATTCTTGTATATAGGTGCAGTATTATAGTAGTTATATTCTTGTATATAGGGGGCAGTATTATAGTAGTTATATTCTTGTATATAGGGGCAGTATTATAGTAGTTATATTCTTGTATATAGGGGGCAGTATTATAGTAGTTATATTCTTGTATATAGGGGCAGTATTATAGTAGTTATATTCTTGTATATAGGAGCAGTATTATAGTAGTTATATTCTTGTATATAGTGAGCAGTATTACACTAGTTATATTCTTGTATATAGGGGCAGTATTACAGTAGTTATATTCTTGTATATAGGGGGCAGTATTATAGTAGTTATATTCTTGTATATAGGAGCAGTATTATAGTAGTTATAGTCTTATATATAGGAGCAGTATTATAATAGTTATATTCTTGTATATAGGGGCAGTATTATAGTAGTTATATTCTTGTATATAGGAGCAGTATTATAGTAGTTATATTGTATATAGGAGCAGTATTATAGTAGTTATATTCTTGTATATAGAGGCAGTATTTAGGGCGGGTTCACACGTGGCGGAATTTCACTTAATTCCGCTGCGGACACTCCGCAGCGTTAATCCGCAGCGGTGCCGTTTGTCCATTGACTTACACTTTAATTTAGCAGTGTTCGTTTAGACGAGGCGTAAAATTCCGCTGCGGATCATAGGCTGCGGAGCGGAATTTGGTGTCCGCAGCATGCTCTGTCTGTTGCGGAGCAGTGGCGGACTCATGGCGGAATTTCTCCATTGACTTCAATGGAGAGTCAAAATTCCGCAATGAAGTCCGCAGATCTTATGTGGTGCTGCGGAGCGTATTGTTTTTACTACCATGACATTTCTTCATTCTGGCTGGACCTATGTATTTCTAGTCTACAGCCAGACTGAGGAAGTCAATGGGGCTCCCGTAATGACGGGAGCGTTGCTAGGAGACGTCTGTAAATAGTCACTGTCCAGGGTGCTGAAAGAGTTAAGCGATCGGCAGTAACTGTTTCTGCACCCGGGACAGTGACTACCGATCTCAATATACATGTATCTGTAAAAAAATATATAAGTTCATACTTACCGAGAACTCCCTGCGTCTGTCTCCAGTCCGGCCTCCCAGGATGACGTTTCAGTCTAAGTGACGGCTGCAGCCAATCACAGGCCAAGCACAGGCTGCAGCGGTCACATGGACTGGTGCGTCATCCAGGGAGGTCGGGCTGGATGCCGAAAGAGGGACGCGTCACCAAGACAACGGCCGGTAAGTATGAAATTCTTTTACTTTCCCTAGGGAAAGTGCTGTCCCTTCTCTCTATCCTGCACTGATAGGGAGAAGGGAAGCACTTTTCCCGCAGTCCGCAGCAGCTAGTCCGCATCAATGTACTGCACATTTTGTGCAGATCCGCAGCAGAATCTGCGACGCAGATTCTGTGCGGCATTGATGCGGACAGTTGCGGAGGAAATCCGCCACGTGTGGTCATGCCCTTATAGTAGTTATATTCTTGTATATAGGAGCAGTAATTATAGCAGTTATATTCTTGTTTATAGGAGGCAGTATTATAGTAGTTATATTCTTGTATATAGGAGGCAGTATTATAGTAGTTATATTCTTGTATATAGGAGCAGTATTATAGTAGTTATATTTTTGTATATAGGAGCAGTATTATAGTAGTTATATTCTTGTATATAGGGAGCAGTATTATAGTAGTTATATTCTTGTATATAGGAGCAGTATTATAGTAGTTATATTCTTGTATATAGGAGCAGTATTATAGTAGTTCTATTCTTGTATATAGGAGCAGTATTATAGTAGTTATATTCTTGTATATAGGGGCAGTATTATAGTAGTTATATTCTTGTATATAGGAGCAGTATTATAGTAGTTATATTCTTGTATATAGGAGCAGTATTATAGTAGTTCTATTCTTGTATATAGGAGCAGTATATAGTAGTTATATTCTTGTATATAGGGAGCAGTATTATAGTAGTTATATTCTTGTATATAGGAGCAGTATTATAACAGTTATATTCTTGTTTATAGGAGGCAGTATTATAGTAGTTATATTCTTGTATATAGGGGGCAGTATTATAGTAGTTATATTCTTGTATATAGGAGCAGTATTATAGTAGTTATATTCCTGTATATAGGGGCAGTATTATAGTAGTTTATATTCTTGTATATAGGGAGCAGTATTATAGTAGTTATATTCTTGTATATAGGGACAGTATTATAGTAGTTCTATTCTTGTATATAGGGCAGTATTATAGTAGTTATATTCTTGTATATAGAAGGCAGTATTATAGTAGTTATATCCTTCTTTATAGGAGCAGTATTATAGTAGTTATATTCTTGTATATAGGAGCAGTATTATAGTAGTTATATTCTTGTATATAGGGGGCAGTATTATAGTAGTTATATTCTTGTATATAGGGGGCAGTATTATAGTAGTTATATTCTTGTATATAGGGGCAGTATTATAGTAGTTATATTCTTGTATATAGGGGCAGTATTATAGTAGTTATATTCTTGTATATAGGGAGCAGTATTATAGTAGTTATATTCTTGTATATAGGGGCAGTATTATAGTAGTTATATTCTTGTATATAGGAGCAGTATATAGTAGTTATATTCTTGTTTATAGGAGGCAGTATTATAGTAGTTATATTCTTGTATATAGGGGCAGTATTATAGTAGTTATATTCTTGTATATAGGAGCAGTATTATAGTAGTTATTATTCTTGTATATAGGAGCAGTATTATAGTAGTTATATTTTGTATATAGGAGCAGTATTATAGTAGTTATATTCTTGTATATAGGGGGCAGTATTAGGGCATGACCACACATGGCGGAATTCCTCCGCAACTGTCCGCATCGATGCCGCACAGAATCTGCGTTGCAGATTCTGCAGCGGATCTGCACAAAATGTGCAGTACATTGATGCGGACTAGCTGCTGCAGACTGCGGGAAAAGTGCTTTCCCTTCTCCCTATTCAGTGCAGGATAGAGAGAAGGGACAGCACTTTCCCCTAGTGAAAGTAAACGATTTCATACTTACCGGCCGTTGTCTTGGTGACGCGTCCCTCTTTCGGCATCCAGCCCGACCTCCCTGGATGACGCGCCAGTCCATGTGACCGCTGCAGCCTGTGCTTGGCCTGTGATTGGCTGCAGCCGTCACTTACACTGAAACGTCATCCTGGGAGGCCGGACTGGAGACAGACGCAGGGAGTTCTCGGTAAGTATGAACTTATATGTTTTTTTACAGATACATGTATATTGGGATCGGTAGTCACTGTCCAGGGTGCAGAAACAGTTACTGCCGATCGCTTAACTCTTTCAGCACCCTGGACAGTGACTATTTACTGACGTCTCCTAGCAACGCTCCCGTCATTACGGGAGCCCCATTGACTTCCTCAGTCTGGCTGTAGACCTAGAAATTACATAGGTCCAGCCAGAATGAAGAAATGTCAAGTTAAAAAGCAAGACGCATCCGCAGCACACATGACATGTGCATGACAGCTGCGGACTTCATTGCGGAACTTAGAATCTCCATTGAAGTCAATGGAGAAATTCCGCCATGAGTCCGCCACTGCTCCGCAACAGACAGAGCATGCTGCGGACACCAAATTCCGCTCCGCAGCCTATGCTCCGCAGCGGAATTGTACGCATCGTGTAAACGAACACTGCTAAATTAAAGTGAAAGTCAATGGAGAAACGGCTCCGCTGCGGATTAACGCTGCGGAGTGTCCGCAGCGGAATTTAAGTGGAATTCCGCCATGTGTGAACCCGCCCTTATAGTAGTTATATTCTTGTATATAGGGGCAGTATTATAGTAGTTATAGTCTTGTATATAGGGGGCAGTATCATAGTAGTTATATTCTTGTATATAGAGGCAGTATTATAGTAGTTATATTCTTGTATATAGGGGGCAGTATCATAGTAGTTATATTCTTGTATATAGGAGCAGTATTATAGTAGTTATATTCCTGTATATAGGGGCAGTATTATAGTAGTTATATTCCTGTATATAGGAGCAGTATTATAGTAGTTATATTCTTGTATATAGGGGCAGTATTATAGTGGTTATATTCTTGTATATAGGGGGCAGTATTATAGTAGTTATATTCTTGTATATAGGAGCAGCATTATAGTAGTTATATTCTTGTATATGGAGCAGTATTATAGTAGTTATATTCTTGTATATAGGAGCAGTATTATAGTAGTTATATTCTTGTATATAGGAGCAGTATTATAGTAGTTATATTCTTGTATATAGGGAGCAGTATTATAGTAGTTATATTCTTGTATATAGGGAGCAGTATTATAGCAGTTATATTCTTGTATATAGGGGCAGTATTATAACAGTTATATTCTTGTTTATAGGAGGCAGTATTATAGTAGTTATATTCTTGTATATAGGGGCAGTATTATAACAGTTATATTCTTGTTTATAGGAGGCAGTATTATAGTAGTTATATTCTTGTATATAGGGGGCAGTATCATAGTAGTTATATTCTTGTATATAGAGGCAGTATTATAGTAGTTATATTCTTGTATATAGGGGGCAGTATCATAGTAGTTATATTCTTGTATATAGGAGCAGTATTATAGTAGTTATATTCTTGTATATAGGGAGCAGTATTATAGCAGTTATATTCTTGTATATAGGGGCAGTATTATAACAGTTATATTCTTGTTTATAGGAGCAGTATTATAGTAGTTATATTCTTGTATATAGGGAGCAGTATTATAGCAGTTATATTCTTGTATATAGGGGCAGTATTATAACAGTTATATTCTTGTTTATAGGAGGCAGTATTATAGTAGTTATATTCTTGTATATAGGGGCAGTATTATAGTAGTTATATTCTTGTATATAGGAGCAGTATTATAGTAGTTATATTTTTTGTATATAGGAGCAGTATTATAGTAGTTATATTCTTGTATATAGGGGGCAGTATTATAGTAGTTATATTCTTGTATATAGGGAGCAGTATTATAGTAGTTATATTCTTGTATATAGGGGGCAGTATTATAGTAGTTATATTCTTGTATATAGGGGGCAGTATTATAGTAGTTATATTCTTGTATATAGGAGCAGTATTATAGTAGTTATATTCTTGTATATAGGAGCAGTATTATAGTAGTTATATTCTTGTATATAGGGGGCAGTATTATAGTAGTTATATTCTTGTATATAGGGGGCAGTATTATAGTAGTTATATTCTTGTATATAGGGGGCAGTATTATAGTAGTTATATTCTTGTATATAGGGGGCAGTATCATAGTAGTTATATTCTTGTATATAGGAGCAGTATTATAGTAGTTATATTCTTGTATATAGGGAGCAGTATTATAGTAGTTATATTCTTGTATATAGGAGCAGTATTATAGTAGATATATTTTTGTATATAGGGGGCAGTATTATAGTAGTTATATTCTTGTATATAGGGGGCAGTATCATAGTAGTTATATTCTTGTATATAGGAGCAGTATTATAGTAGTTATATTCTTGTATATAGGAGCAGTATTATAGTAATTATATTCTTGTATATAGGAGCAGTATTATAGTAGTTATATTCTTGTATATAGGGGGCAGTATTATAGTAGTTATATTCTTGTATATAGGAGGCAGTATTATAGTAGTTATATTCTTGTATATAGGGAGCAGTATTATAGTAGTCATATTCTTGTATATAGGGAGCAGTATTATAGTAGTTATATTCTTGTATATAGGAGCAGTATTATAGTAGTTATATTCTTGTATATAGAGGGCAGTATTATAGTAGTTATATTCTTGTATATAGGGGCAGTATTATAGTAGTTATATTCTTGTATATAGGAGCAGTATTATAGTAGTTATATTCTTGTATATAGGGGCAGTATTATAGTAGTTATATTCTTGTATATAGGAGCAGTATTATAGTAGTTATATTCTTGTATATAGGAGCAGTATTATAGTAGTTATATTCTTGTATATAGGGGCAGTATTATAGTAGTTATATTCTTGTATATAGGGGCAGTAGTATAGTAGTTATATTCTTGTATATAGGGGCAGTATTATAGTAGTTATATTCTTGTATATAGGGAGCAGTATTATAGTAGTTATATTCTTGTATATCGGGGCAGTATTATAGTAGTTATATTCTTGTATATAGGGACAGTATTATAGTAGTTATATTCTTGTATATAGGAGCAGTATTATAGTAGTTATATTCTTGTATATAGGGCGCAGTATTATAGTAGTTATATTCTTGTATATAGGGGGCAGTATCATAGTAGTTATATTCTTGTGTATATGCAGCAATATGTCTTTACTCAGCAGTTTATGTTCGGATGGTTTTCAGGAATTGGCTCATCTTCATTCTTGAGTGGTGACTTTAGTTTAAGTCCAAATAGTTGTCCGCAGTTACATAGTTCGTACGGTTGAAAAAAGACGCATGTCCATCAAGTTGAACCAAGGGAAGGGAAACATTTCTAGGAAATGATCTTTGCCTTTTTTGCAGCATCTCCTGTCCCTGCTGTGACGGCTCCTGCGGTGTCTCCTGTCCCTGCTGTGACGGCTCCTGCGGTGTCTCCTGTCCCTGCTGTGACGGCTCCTGCGGTGTCTCCTGTCCCTGCTGTGACGGCTCCTGCGGTGTCTCCTGTCCCTGCTGTGACGGCTCCTGCGGTGGCTATTCCATAGATTCTCAGTTCTCACAGTAAAGAAGCCTTGTCGCCTCTGCAGCTTGAACCTTTTTTTCTCCAGACGGAGGGAGCGCCACCTTGTTTTTTGAGGGGGTTTTACATGGAACAGGATTTCTCCATATTTTTTGTATGTGCCATTAATATATTTATATAAGTTAATCATGTCCCCCCTTAGTCGTCTTTTCTCAAGGCTAAATAGGTTTAGTTATTTTAATCTTTCCTCATAACTTACATTCTCCGCTCCCCTTATTAGCTTCGTTGCTCTTCTTTGTATTTTTCCTCCTTTCTATGAACTGGAGCCCAGAACTGACCTGCATATTCTAGATGAGGCCTCACTAATGCTTTGTAAAGTGGTATTATTACATCCCTGTCCCGCGAGTCCAGGCCTCTATAATACACGACAATATCTTTCTGGCTTTAGAAGCAGCTGATTGACACTGCATGCTGTTATTTAGTTTATGATTTACAAGTCCATACAGATCCTTCTCAACAAGTGACTCCCGCAGTGTAGCGCCCCCTAGGACATATAATGCTGCAGATTATTACACCCAGATCCTTCTCAACAAGTGACTCCCCCAGTGTAGCGCCCCCTAGGACATATGTTGCCTGCAGATTATTACTCCCAGTGTAGCTCCTCTAGGACATATGATGCTTCAGATTATTACTCCCAGTGTAGCTCCTCTAGGACATATGATGCTGCAGATTATTACTCCCAGTGTAGCCCCTCTAGGACATATGATGCTGCAGATTATTACTCCCAGTGTAGCTCCTCTAGGACATATGATGCTGCAGATTATTACCCCCAGTGTAGCGCCCCCTAGGATATATGATGCTGCAGATTATTACTCCCAGTGTAGCGCCCCCTAGGACATATGATGCTGCGGATTATTACTCCCAGTGTAGCTCCTCTAGGACATATGATGCTGCAGATTATTACTCCCAGTGTAGCGCCCCCTAGGTCATATGATGCTGCAGATTATTACTCCCAGTGTAGCTCCCCCTAGGACATATGATGCCTGCAGATTATTACTCCCAGTGTAGCGCCCCGTAGGACATATGATGCTGCAGATTATTACTCCCAGTGTAGCTCCTCTAGGACATATGATGCTGCAGATTATTACTCCCAATGTAGCGCCCCCTAGGACATATGATGCTGCAGATTATTACTCCCAGTGTAGCGCCCCCTAGGACATATGATGCTGCAGATTATTACTCCCAGTGTAGCTCCTCTAGGACAGATGATGCTGCAGATTATTACTCCCAGTGTAGCTCCCCCTAGGATTTATGATGCTGCAGATTATTACTCCCAGTGTAGCTCCTCTAGGACATATGATGCCTGCAGATTATTACTCCCAGTGTAGCCCCCTAGGACATATGATGCTGCAGATTATTAGTCCCAGTGTAGCTCCTCTAGGAAATATGATGCTGCAGATTATTACTCCCAGTGTAGCTCCTCTAGAACATATGATGCTGCAGATTATTACTCCAGTGTAGCTCCCCCTAGGACATATGATGCTGCAGATTATTACTCCCAGTGTAGCGGCCCCTACGTCATATGATCCTGCAGATTATTACTCCCAGTGTAGCTCCCCTAGGACATATGATGCTGCAGATTATTACACCCACTGTAGCTCCCCTAGCACATATGATGCTGCAGATTATTACACCCACTGTAGCTCCCCCTAGGACATATGATGCTGCAGATTATTACTCCCAGTGTAGCTCCCCCTAGGACATATGATGCTGCAGATTATTACTCCCAGTGTAGCTCCCCCTAGGTCATATGATGCTGCAGATTATTACTCCCAGTGTAGCTCCCCCTAGGTCATATGATGCTGCAGATTATTACTCCCAGTGTAGCTCCCCCTAGGACATATGATGCTGCAGATTATTACTCCCAGTGTAGCCCCTCTAGGACATATGATGCTGCAGATTATTACTCCCAGTGTAGCTCCTCTAGGACATATGTTGCCTGCAGATTATTACTCCCAGTGTAGCTCCTCTAGGACATATGTTGCCTGCAGATTATTACTCCCAGTGTAGCTCCCCCTAGGATATATGATGCTGCAGATTATTACTCCCAGTGTAGCTCCCCCTAGGACATATGATGCTGCAGATTATTACTCCCAGTGTAGCGCCCCGTAGGACATATGATCCTGCAGATTATTACTCCCAGTGTAGCACCCCCTAGGACATATGATCCTGCAGATTATTACTCCCAGTGTAGCTCCCCCTAGGACATGTGATGCTGCAGATTATTACTCCCAGTGTAGCGCCCCCTAGGACATATGTTGCTGCAGATTATTACTCCCAGTGTAGCTCCCCTAGGACATATGATGCTGCAGATTATTACTCCCAGTGTAGCTCCCCTAGGACATATGATGCTGCAGATTATTACTCCCAGTGTAGCTCCTCTAGGACATATGATGCTGCAGATTATTACTCCCCGTGTAGCTCCTCTAGAACATATGATGCTGCAGATTATTACTCCCAGTGTAGCGCCCCCTAGGACATATGATGCTGCAGATTATTACTCCCAGTGTAGCGCCCCCTAGGACATATGATGCTGCAGATTATTACTCCCAGTGTAGCTCCCCCTAGGACATGTGATGCTGCAGATTATTACTCCCAGTGTAGCGCCCCCTAGGACATATGATGCTGCAGATTATTACTCCCAGTGTAGCTCCTCTAGGACATATGATGCTGCAGATTATTACTCCCAGTGTAGCGCCCCCTAGGACATATGATGCCTGCAGATTATTACTCCCAGTGTAGCTCCTCTAGGACATATGATGCCTGCAGATTATTACTCCCAGTGTAGCTCCTCTAGGACATATGATGCTGCAGATTATTACTCCCAGTGTAGCGCCCCCTAGGACATATGATGCCTGCAGATTATTACTCCCAGTGTAGCTCCTCTAGGACATATGATGCTGCAGATTATTACTCCCAGTGTAGCTCCCCTAGGACATATGATGCTGCAGATTATTACTCCCAGTGTAGCTCCCCCTAGGACATGTGATGCTGCAGATTATTACTCCCAGTGTAGCTCCTCTAGGACATATGATGCTGCAGATTATTACTCCCAGTGTAGCTCCTCTAGGACATATGATGCTGCAGATTATTACTCCCAGTGTAGCTCCTCTAGGACATATGATGCTGCAGATTATTACTCCCAGTGTAGCTCCCCCTAGGACATATGATGCTGCAGATTATTACTCCCAGTGTAGCTCCCCCTAGGACATATGATCCTGCAGATTATTACTCCCAGTGTAGCACCCCCTAGGACATATGATCCTGCAGATTATTACTCCCAGTGTAGCTCCCCCTAGGACATGTGATGCTGCAGATTATTACTCCCAGTGTAGCGCCCCCTAGGACATATGATGCTGCAGATTATTACTCCCAGTGTAGCTCCCCCTAGGACATATGATGCTGCAGATTATTACTCCCAGTGTAGCCCCTCCTAGGACATATGATGCTGCAGATTATTACTCCCAGTGTAGCCCCTCCTAGGACATATGATGCTGCAGATTATTACTCCCAGTGTAGCGCCCCCTAGGACATATGATGCTGCAGATTATTACTCCCAGTGTAGCTCCCCTTAGGATATATGTTGCCTGCAGATTATTACTCCCAGTGTAGCCCCTCCTAGGACATATGATGCTGCAGATTATTACTCCCAGTGTAGCCCCCCTAGGACATATGATGCTGCAGATTATTACTCCCAGAGTAGCTCCCCTAGGACATGATGCTGCAGATTATTACTCCCAGTGTAGCGCCCCCTACGTCATATGATGCTGCAGATTATTACTCCCAGTGTAGCGCCCCCTACGTCATATGATGCTGCAGATTATTACTCCCAGTGTAGCTCCACTAGGACATATGATGCTGCAGATTATTACACCCAGTGTAGCGCCCCCTAGGACATATGATGCTGCAGATTATTACTCCCAGTGTAGCTCCCTCTAGGACATATGATGCTGCAGATTATTACTCCCAGTGTAGCGCCCCCTAGGACATATGATGCTGCAGATTATTACTCCCAGTGTAGCTCCTCTAGGACATATGATGCTGCAGATTATTACTCCCAGTGTAGCTCCCTCTAGGACATATGATGCTGCAGATTATTACACCCAGTGTAGCGCCCCCTAGGACATATGATGCTGCAGATTATTACTCCCAGTGTAGCTCCCCCTAGGACATATGATGCTGCAGATTATTACTCCCAGTGTAGCCCCTCTAGGACATATGATGCTGCAGATTATTACTCCCAGTGTAGCTCCTCTAGGACATATGTTGCCTGCAGATTATTACTCCCAGTGTAGCTCCCCCTAGGACATATGATGCTGCAGATTATTACTCCCAGTGTAGCTCCCCCTAGGACATATGATGCTGCAGATTATTACTCCCAGTGTAGCTCCCCCTAGGATATATGATGCTGCAGATTATTACTCCCAGTGTAGCTCCCCCTAGGACATATGATGCTGCCTGCAGATTATTACTCCCAGTGTAGCGCCCCGTAGGACATATGATCCTGCAGATTATTACTCCCAGTGTAGCACCCCCTAGGACATATGATGCTGCAGATTATTACTCCCAGTGTAGCTCCCCCTAGGACATATGATGCTGCAGATTATTACTCCCAGTGTAGCGCCCCGTAGGACATATGATCCTGCAGATTATTACTCCCAGTGTAGCTCCCCCTAGGACATGTGATGCTGCAGATTATTACTCTCAGTGTAGCGCCCCCTAGGACATATGATGCTGCAGATTATTACTCCCAGTGTAGCGCCCCCTAGGACATATGATGCTGCAGATTATTACTCCCAGTGTAGCTCCCCTAGGACATATGATGCCTGCAGATTATTACTCCCAGTGTAGCTCCCCCTAGGACATGTGATGCTGCAGATTATTACTCCCAGTGTAGCGCCCCCTAGGACATATGATGCTGCAGATTATTACTCCCAGTGTAGCGCCCCCTAGGACATATGATGCTGCAGATTATTACTCCCAGTGTAGCTCCCCTAGGACATATGATGCCTGCAGATTATTACTCCCAGTGTAGCTCCCCCTAGGACATATGATGCTGCAGATTATTACTCCCAGTGTAGCTCCCCCTAGGACAGATGATGCTGCAGATTATTACTCCCAGTGTAGCTGCCCCTAGGACATATGATGCTGCAGATTATTACTCCCAGTGTAGCTCCCCCTAGGACATGTGATGCTGCAGATTATTACTCCCAGTGTAGCGCCCACTAGGACATATGATGCTGCAGATTATTACTCCCAGTGTAGCTCCTCTAGGACATATGATGCTGCAGATTATTACTCCCAGTGTAGCGCCCCCTAGGATATATGTTGCCTGCAGATTATTACTCCCAGTGTAGCCCCTCCTAGGACATATGATGCTGCAGATTATTACTCCCAGTGTAGCTCCCCCTAGGACATATGATGCTGCAGATTATTACTCCCAGTGTAGCGCCCCCTAGGACATATGATGCTGCAGATTATTACTCCCAGTGTAGCTCCCCTAGGACATATGATGCTGCAGATTATTACTCCCAGTGTAGCGCCCCCTACGTCATATGATGCTGCAGATTATTACTCCCAGTGTAGCCCCCTAGGACATATGATGCTGCAGATTATTACTCCCAGTGTAGCTCCCCCTAGGACATATGATGCTGCAGATTATTACTCCCAGTGTAGCTCCTCTAGGACATATGTTGCCTGCAGATTATTACTCCCAGTGTAGCTCCCCCTAGGACATATGATGCTGCAGATTATTACTCCCAGTGTAGCTCCCCCTAGGACATATGATGCTGCAGATTATTACTCCCAGTGTAGCTCCCCCTAGGACATATGATGCTGCAGATTATTACTCCCAGTGTAGCTCCCCTAGGACATATGATCCTGCAGATTATTACTCCCAGTGTAGCACCCCCTAGGACATATGATCCTGCAGATTATTACTCCCAGTGTAGCTCCCCCTAGGACATGTGATGCTGCAGATTATTACTCCCAGTGTAGCGCCCCCTAGGACATATGATGCTGCAGATTATTACTCCCAGTGTAGCGCCCCCTAGGACATATGATGCTGCAGATTATTACTCCCAGTGTAGCTCCCCTAGGACATATGATGCCTGCAGATTATTACTCCCAGTGTAGTGCCCCCTAGGACATATGATGCTGCAGATTATTACTCCCAGTGTAGCTCCCCTAGGACATATGATGCCTGCAGATTATTACTCCCAGTGTAGCTCCTCTAGAACATATGATGCTGCAGATTATTACTCCCAGTGTAGCTCCCCCTAGGACATATGATGCTGCAGATTATTACTCCCAGTGTAGCTCCCCCTAGGACATGTGATGCTGCAGATTATTACTCCCAGTGTATCGCCCCCTAGGACATATGATGCTGCAGATTATTACTCCCAGTGTAGCTCCTCTAGGACATATGATGCTGCAGATTATTACTCCCAGTGTAGCTGCCCCTAGGACATATGATGCTGCAGATTATTACTCCCAGTGTAGCTCCCCCTAGGACATATGATGCTGCAGATTATTACTCCCAGTATAGCTCCCCCTAGGACATATGATGCTGCAGATTATTACTCCCAGTATAGCTCCCCCTAGGATATATGTTGCCTGCAGATTATTACTCCCAGTGTAGCTCCCCCTAGGACATATGATGCTGCAGATTATTACTCCCAGTGTAGCTCCTCTAGGACATATGATGCCTGCAGATTATTACTCCCAGTGTAGCCCCCTAGGACATATGATGCTGCAGATTATTACTCCCAGTGTAGCTCCTCTAGGACATATGATGCTGCAGATTATTACTCCCAGTGTAGCTCCCCCTAGGACATATGATGCTGCAGATTATTACTCCCAGTGTAGCTCCCCCTAAGACATGTGATGCTGCAGATTATTACTCCCAGTGTAGCTCCCCCTAGGACATATGATGCTGCAGATTATTACTCCCAGTGTAGCTCCCCCTAGGACATATGATGCTGCAGATTATTACTCCCAGTGTAGCGCCCCCTAGGACATATGATGCTGCAGATTATTACTCCCAGTGTAGCTCCCCCTAGGACATATGATGCTGCAGATTATTACACCCAGTGTAGCGCCCCCTAGGACATATGATGCTGCAGATTATTACTCCCAGTGTAGCGCCCCCTAGGACATATGATGCTGCAGATTATTACTCCCAGTGTAGCTCCCCTAGGACATGTGATGCTGCAGATTATTACTCCCAGTGTAGCTCTCCCTAGGACATGTGATGCTGCAGATTATTACTCCCAGTGTAGCGCCCCCTAGGACATATGATGCTGCAGATTATTACTCCCAGTGTAGCTCCCCTAGGACATATGATGCTGCAGATTATTACTCCCAGTGTAGCTCCCCCTAGGACATATGATGCCTGCAGATTATTACTCCCAGTGTAGCTCCCCCTAGGACATATGATGCTGCAGATTATTACTCCCAGTGTAGCTCCCCCTAGGACATATGATGCTGCAGATTATTACACCCAGTGTAGCTCCCCCTAGGACATATGATGCCTGCAGATTATTACTCCCAGTGTAGCGCCCCCTAGGACATATGATGCCTGCAGATTATTACTCCCAGTGTAGCTCCCCCTAGGACATATGATGCCTGCAGATTATTACTCCCAGTGTAGCTCCCCTAGGACATATGATGCTGCAGATTATTACTCCCAGTGTAGCTCCTCTAGGACATATGATGCTGCAGATTATTACTCCCAGTGTAGCTCCTCTAGGACATATGATGCTGCAGATTATTACACCCAGTGTAGCTCCCCTAGGACATATGATGCTGCAGATTATTACTCCCAGTGTAGCTCCTCTAGGACATATGATGCTGCAGATTATTACTCCCAGTGCAGCTCCCCTAGGACATATGATGCTGCAGATTATTACTCCCAGTGTAGCTCCCCCTAGGACATATGATGCTGCAGATTATTACTCCCAGTGTAGCGCCCCCTAGGACATATGATGCTGCAGATTATTACTCCCAGTGTAGCTCCTCTAGGACATATGATGCTGCAGATTATTACTCCCAGTGTAGCTCCCCTAGGACATATGATGCTGCAGATTATTACTCCCAGTGTAGCGCCCCCTAGGACATATGATGCTGCAGATTATTACTCCCAGTGTAGCTCCCCCTAGGACATATGATGCTGCAGATTATTACTCCCCCAGTGTAGCTCCCCCTAGGACATATGATGCTGCAGATTATTACTCCCAGTGTAGCTCCTCTAGGACATATGATGCTGCAGATTATTACTCCCAGTGTAGCTCCCCCTAGGATATATGATGCTGCAGATTATTACTCCCCCAGTGTAGCTCCCCCTAGGACATATGATGCTGCAGATTATTACTCCCCCAGTGTAGCTCCCCCTAGGACATATGATGCTGCAGATTATTACTCCCCCAGTGTAGCTCCCCCTAGGACATATGATGCTGCAGATTATTACTCCCAGTGTAGCTCCCCCTAGGACATATGATGCTGCAGATTATTACACCCAGTGTAGCGCCCCCTAGGACATATGATGATGCTGCAGATTATTACTCCCAGTGTAGCGCCCCCTAGGACATATGATGATGCTGCAGATTATTACTCCCAGTGTAGCGCCCCCTAGGACATATGATGCTGCAGATTATTACTCCCAGTGTAGCTCCCCCTAGGACATATGATGCTGCAGATTATTACACCCAGTGTAGCGCCCCCTAGGACATATGATGCTGCAGATTATTACTCCCAGTGTAGCGCCCCCTAGGACATATGATGCTGCAGATTATTACTCCCAGTGTAGCTCCTCTAGGACATATGATGCTGCAGATTATTACTCCCAGTGTAGCGCCCCCTAGGACATATGATGCTGCAGATTATTACTCCCAGTGTAGCGCCCCTTAGGACATATGATGCTGCAGATTATTACTCCCCCAGTGTAGCTCCCCTAGGACATATGATGCTGCAGATTATTACTCCCAGTGTAGCGCCCCCTAGGACATATGATGCTGCAGATTATTACTCCCAGTGTAGCTCCCCCTAGGACATATGATGCTGCAGATTATTACTCCCAGTGTAGCTCCTCTAGGACATATGATGTTGCAGATTATTACTCCCAGTGTAGCGCCCCCTAGGACATATGATGCTGCAGATTATTACTCCCAGTGTAGCGCCCCCTAGGACATATGATGCTGCAGATTATTACTCCCAGTGTAGCGCCCCCTAGGACATATGATGCTGCAGATTATTACTCCCAGTGTAGCGCCCCCTAGGACATATGATGCTGCAGATTATTACTCCCAGTGTAGCTCCCCCTAGGATATATGATGCTGCAGATTATTACTCCCAGTGTAGCTCCCCCTAGGACATATGATGCTGCAGATTATTACTCCCAGTGTAGCTCCCCTAGGACATATGATGCTGCAGATTATTACTCCCAGTGTAGCGCCCCCTAGGACATATGATGCTGCAGATTATTACTCCCAGTGTAGCGCCCCCTAGGACATATGGTGCTGCAGATTATTACTCCCAGTGTAGCTCCCCCTAGGACATATGATGCTGCAGATTATTACTCCCAGTGTAGCTCCCCCTAGGACATATGATGCTGCAGATTATTACTCCCAGTGTAGCTCCCCCTAGGACATATGATGCTGCAGATTATTACTACCCCAGTGTAGCTCCCCCTAGGACATATGATGCTGCAGATTATTACTCCCAGTGTAGCGCCCCCTAGGACATATGATGCTGCAGATTATTACTCCCAGTGTAGCGCCCCCTAGGACATATGATGCTGCAGATTATTACTCCCAGTGTAGCTCCCCCTAGGACATATGATGCTGCAGATTATTACTCCCAGTGTAGCGCCCCCTAGGACATATGATGCTGCAGATTATTACTCCCAGTGTAGCTCCCCTAGGACATATGATGCTGCAGATTATTACTCCCAGTGTAGCTCCCCCTAGGACATATGATGCTGCAGATTATTACTCCCAGTGTAGCGCCCCCTAGGACATATGATGCTGCAGATTATTACACCCAGTGTAGCGCCCCCTAGGACATATGATGATGCTGCAGATTATTACTCCCAGTGTAGCGCCCCCTAGGACATATGATGCTGCAGATTATTACTCCCAGTGTAGCGCCCCCTAGGACATATGATGCTGCAGATTATTACTCCCAGTGTAGCTCCCCCTAGGACATATGATGCTGCAGATTATTACTCCCAGTGTAGCGCCCCCTAGGACATATGATGATGCTGCAGATTATTACTCCCAGTGTAGCTCCCCCTAGGACATATGATGCTGCAGATTATTACTCCCAGTGTAACGCCCCCTAGGACATATGATGCTGCAGATTATTACTCCCAGTGTAGCTCCCCTAGGACATATGATGCTGCAGATTATTACTCCCAGTGTAGCTCCTCTAGGACATATGATGCTGCAGATTATTACTCCCAGTGTAACGCCCCCTAGGACATGTGATGCTGCAGATTATTACTCCCAGTGTAGCTCCCCCTAGGACATATGATGCTGCAGATTATTACTCCCAGTGTAGCGCCCCCTAGGACATATGATGCTGCAGATTATTACTCCCAGTGTAGCTCCCCCTAGGACATATGATCCTGCAGATTATTACTCCCAGTGTAGCTCCTCTAGGACATATGATGCTGCAGATTATTACTCCCAGTGTAGCGCCCCCTAGGACATATGATGCTGCAGATTATTACTCCCAGTGTAGCTCCCCCTAGGACATATGATGCTGCAGATTATTACTCCCAGTGTAGCTCCCCCTAGGACATATGATGCTGCAGATTATTACTCCCAGTGTAGCTCCCCCTAGGACATATGATGCTGCAGATTATTACTCCCAGTGTAACGCCCCCTAGGACATATGATGCTGCAGATTATTACTCCCAGTGTAGCCCCCTAGGACATATGATGCTGCAGATTATTACTCCCAGTGTAGCTCCTCTAGGACATATGATGCTGCAGATTATTACTCCCAGTGTAGCGCCCCCTAGGACATATGATGCTGCAGATTATTACTCCCAGTGTAGCTCCTCTAGGACATATGATGCCTGCAGATTATTACTCCCAGTGTAGTGCCCCCTACGTCATATGATGCTGCAGATTATTACTCCCAGTGTAGCTCCCCTCTAGGACATATGATGCTGCAGATTAATACTCCCAGTGTAGCTCCTCTAGGACATATGATGCTGCAGATTATTACTCCCAGTGTAGCTCCCCCTAGGATTTATGATGCTGCAGATTATTACTCCCAGTGTAGCGCCCCCTAGGACATATGATGCTGCAGATTATTACTCCCAGTGTAGCTCCCCCTAGGACATATGATGCTGCAGATTATTACTCCCAGTGTAGCTCCTCTAGGACATATGATCCTGCAGATTATTACTCCCAGTGTATCTCCCCTAGGACATATGATGCTGCAGATTATTGCTCCCAGTGTAGCGCCCCCTAGGACATATGATGCTGCAGATTATTACTCCCAGTGTAGCTCCTCTAGGACATATGATGCTGCAGATTATTACTCCCAGTGTAGCTCCTCTAGGACATATGATGCTGCAGATTATTACTCCCAGTGTAGCTCCCCCTAGGACATATGATGCTGCAGATTATTACTCCCAGTGTAGCGCCCCCTAGGACATATGATGCTGCAGATTATTACTCCCAGTGTAGCTCCTCTAGGACATATGATGCTGCAGATTATTACTCCCAGTGTAGCTCCTCTAGGACATATGATGCTGCAGATTATTACTCCCAGTGTAGCTCCCCCTAGGACATATGATGCTGCAGATTATTACTCCCAGTGTAGCGCCCTCTAGGACATATGATGCTGCAGATTATTACTCCCAGTGTAGCTCCCCTAGGACATATGATGTTGCAGATTATTACACCCAGTGTAGCGCCCCCTAGGACATATGATGCTGCAGATTATTACTCCCAGTGTAGCTCCTCTAGGACATATGATGCTGCAGATTATTACTCCCAGTGTAGCTCCTCTAGGACATATGATGCTGCAGATTATTACTCCCAGTGTAGCGCCCCCTAGGACATATGATGTTGCAGATTATTACACCCAGTGTAGCGCCCCCTAGGACATATGATTCTGCAGATTATTACTCCCAGTGTAGCTCCTCTAGGACATATGATGCTGCAGATTATTACTCCCCCAGTGTAGCGCCCCCTAGGACATATGATGCTGCAGATTATTACTCCCAGTGTAGCTCCCCCTAGGACATATGATCCTGCAGATTATTACTCCCAGTGTATC
Source organism: Rhinoderma darwinii (assembly GCF_050947455.1). NCBI lineage: Eukaryota > Metazoa > Chordata > Amphibia > Anura > Rhinodermatidae > Rhinoderma > Rhinoderma darwinii. The sequence goes on from NW_027461776.1 coordinate 169,304, forward strand.
TCCCCTAGGACATATGATGCTGCAGATTATTACTCCCAGTGTAGCTCCCCCTAGGACATATGATGCTGCAGATTATTACTCCCAGTGTAGCTCCCCCTAGGACATATGATGCTGCAGATTATTACTCCCAGTGTAGCTCCCCTAGGACATATGATGTTGCAGATTATTACACCCAGAGTAGCTCCCCCTAGGACATATGATGCTGCAGATTATTACTCCCAGTGTAGCTCCCCTAGGACATATGATGCTGCAGATTATTACTCCCAGTGTAGCGCCCCCTAGGACATATGATTCTGCAGATTATTACTACCAGTGTAGCTCCTCTAGGACATATGATGCTGCAGATTATTACTCCCCCAGTGTAGCTCCCCCTAGGACATATGATGCTGCAGATTATTACTCCCAGTGTAGCTCCCCCTAGGACATATGATGCTGCAGATTATTACTCCCAGTGTAGCGCCCCCTAGGACATATGATGCTGCAGATTATTACTCCCAGTGTAGCTCCTCTAGGACATATGATTCTGCAGATTATTACTCCCAGTGTAGCTCCCCTAGGACATATGATGCTGCAGATTATTACACCCAGTGTAGCTCCTCTAGGACATATGATGCTGCAGATTATTACCCCCAGTGTAGCTCCTCTAGGACATATGATGCTGCAGATTATTACTCCCAGTGTAGCTCCTCTAGGACATATGATGCTGCAGATTATTACTCCCAGTGTAGCTCCCCCTAGGACATATGATGCTGCAGATTATTACTCCCAGTGTAGCTCCTCTAGGACATATGATGATGCAGATTATTACTCCCAGTGTAGCTCCCGCTAGGACATATGATGCTGCAGATTATTACTCCCAGTGTAGCTCCCCTAGGACATATGATCCTGCAGATTATTACTCCCTGTGTAGCTCCTCTAGGACATATGATGCTGCAGATTATTATTCCCAGTGTAGCTCCCCCTAGGATATATGATGCTGCAGATTATTACTCCCAGTGTAGCGCCCCCTAGGACATATGATGCTGCAGATTATTACACCCAGTGTAGCTCCCCTAGGACATATGATGCTGCAGATTATTACACCCAGTGTAGCGCCCCCTAGGACATATGATGCCTGCAGATTATTACTCCCAGTGTAGCTCCTCTAGGACATATGATGCTGCAGATTATTACTCCCAGTGTAGCTCCTCTAGGACATATGATGCTGCAGATTATTACTCCCAGTGTAGCTCCTCTAGGACATATGATGCCTGCAGATTATTACTCCCAGTGTAGCTCCTCTAGGACATATGATGCTGCAGATTATTACCCCCAGTGTAGCGCCCCCTAGGACATATGATGCCTGCAGATTATTACTCCCAGTGTAGCGCCCCCTAGGACATATGATGCTGCAGATTATTACTCCCAGTGTAGCTCCTCTAGGACATATGATGCTGCAGATTATTACTCCCAGTGTAGCGCCCCCTAGGTCATATGATGCTGCAGATTATTACTCCCAGTGTAGCGCCCCGTAGGACATATGATGCTGCAGATTATTACTCCCAGTGTAGCTCCTCTAGGACATATGATGCTGCAGATTATTACTCCAATTTAGCGCCCCCTAGGACATATGATGCTGCAGATTATTACTCCCCCAGTGTAGCTCCCCCTAGGACATATGATGCTGCAGATTATTACTCCCAGTGTAGCTCCCCCTAGGACATATGATGCTGCAGATTATTACTCCCAGTGTAGCGCCCCGTAGGACATATGATCCTGCAGATTATTACTCCCAGTGTAGCGCCCCCTAGGACATATGATGCTGCAGATTATTACTCCCAGTGTAGCTCCTCTAGGACATATGATGCTGCAGATTATTACTCCCAGTGTAGCGCCCCCTAGGACATATAATGCTGCAGATTATTACTCCCAGTGTAGCTCCTCTAGAACATATGATACTGCAGATTATTACTCCCAGTGTAGCGCCCCCTAGGACATATAATGCTGCAGATTATTACTCCCAGTGTAGCTCCCCTAGGACATATGATGCTGCAGATTATTACTCCCAGTGTAGCGCCCCCTACGTCATATGATGCTGCAGATTATTACTCCCAGTGTAGCCCCCTAGGACATATGATGCTGCAGATTATTACTCCCAGTGTAGCCCCCTAGGACATATGATGCTGCAGATTATTACTCCCAGTGTAGCTCCTCTAGGACATATGATGCTGCAGATTATTACTCCCAGTGTAGCTCCCCCTAGGACATATGATGCTGCAGATTATTACTCCCAGTGTAGCTCCTCTAGGACATATGATGCTGCAGATTATTACTCCCAGTGTAGCGCCCCCTAGGACATGTGATGCTGCAGATTATTACTCCCAGTGTAGCGCCCCCTAGGACATATGATGCTGCAGATTATTACTCCCAGTGTAGCGCCCCCTAGGACAGATGATGCTGCAGATTATTACTCCCAGTGTAGCTCCCCCTAGGACATATGATGCTGCAGATTATTACTCCCAGTGTAGCTCCTCTAGGACATATGATGCTGCAGATTATTACTCCCAGTGTAGCGCCCCCTAGGACATGTGATGCTGCAGATTATTACTCCCAGTGTAGCGCCCCCTAGGACATATGATGCTGCAGATTATTACTCCGAGTGTAGCGCCCCCTAGGACATGTGATGCTGCAGATTATTACTCCCAGTGTAGCTCCTCTAGGACATATGATGCTGCAGATTATTACTCCCAGTGTAGCTCCTCTAGGACATATGATGCTGCAGATTATTACTCCCAGTGTAGCTCCTCTAGGACATATGATGCTGCAGATTATTACTCCCAGTGTAGCGCCCCCTAGGACATGTGATGCTGCAGATTATTACTCCCAGTGTAGCTCCCCCTAGGACATATGATGCTGCAGATTATTACTCCCAGTGTAGCTCCCTCTAGGACATATGATGCTGCAGATTATTACTCCCAGTGTAGCTCCCCCTAGGACATATGATGCTGCAATTATTACTCCCAGTGTAGCGCCCCCTAGGACATATGATGCTGCAGATTATTACTCCCAGTGTAGCTCCTCTAGGACATATGATGCTGCAGATTATTACTCCCAGTGTAGCTCCCCCTAGGACATATGATGCTGCAGATTATTACTCCCAGTGTAGCGCCCCCTAGGACATATGATGCTGCAGATTATTACTCCCAGTGTAGCTCCCTCTAGGACATATGATGCTGCAGATTATTACTCCCAGTGTAGCTCCTCTAGGACATATGATGCTGCAGATTATTACTCCCAGTGTAGCTCCCCCTAGAACATATGATGCTGCAGATTATTACTCCCAGTGTAGCGCCCCCTAGGACATGTGATGCTGCAGATTATTACTCCCAGTGTAGCTCCCCCTAGGACATATGATGCTGCAGATTATTACTCCCAGTGTAGCTCCCTCTAGGACATATGATGCTGCAGATTATTACTCCCAGTGTAGCTCCCCCTAGGACATATGATGCTGCAGATTATTACTCCCAGTGTAGCGCCCCCTAGGACATATGATGCTGCAGATTATTACTCCCAGTGTAGCTCCTCTAGGACATATGATGCTGCAGATTATTACTCCCAGTGTAGCTCCTCTAGGACATATGATGCTGCAGATTATTACTCCCAGTGTAGCTCCCCCTAGGACATATGATGCTGCAGATTATTACTCCCAGTGTAGCTCCCCCTAGGACATATGATGCTGCAGATTATTACTCCCAGTGTAGCCCCTCTAGGACATTAGATGCTGCAGATTATTACTCCCAGTGTAGCTCCTCTAGGACATATGATGCTGCAGATTATTACTCCCAGTGTAGCTCCTCTAGGACATATGATGCTGCAGATTATTACTCCCAGTGTAGCTCCTCTAGGACATATGATGCTGCAGATTATTACTCCCAGTGTAGCTCCCCCTAGGACATATGATGCTGCAGATTATTACTCCCAGTGTAGCTCCCTCTAGGACATATGATGCTGCAGATTATTACTCCCAGTGTAGCTCCCCCTAGGACATATGATGCTGCAGATTATTACTCCCAGTGTAGCGCCCCCTAGGACATATGATGCTGCAGATTATTACTCCCAGTGTAGCTCCCTCTAGGACATATGATGCTGCAGATTATTACTCCCAGTGTAGCGCCCCCTAGGACATGTGATGCTGCAGATTATTACTCCCAGTGTAGCTCCCCCTAGGACATATGATGCTGCAGATTATTACTCCCAGTGTAGCTCCCTCTAGGACATATGATGCTGCAGATTATTACTCCCAGTGTAGCTCCCCTAGGACATATGATGCTGCAGATTATTACTCCCCCAGTGTAGCTCCCCCTAGGACATATGATGCTGCAGATTATTACTCCCAGTGTAGCTCCCCCTAGGACATATGATGCTGCAGATTATTACACCCAGTGTAGCTCCCCCTAGGACATATGATGCTGCAGATTATTACTCCCAGTGTAGCTCCCCTAGGACATATGATGCTGCAGATTATTACACCCAGTGTAGCTCCCCCTAGGACATATGATGCTGCAGATTATTACTCCCAGTGTAGCTCCCCCTAGGACATATGATGCTGCAGATTATTACTCCCAGTGTAGCTCCCCCTAGGACATATGATGCTGCAGATTATTACTCCCAGTGTAGCTCCCCCTAGGACATATGATGCTGCAGATTATTGCTCCCAGTGTAGCGCCCCCTAGGACATATGATGCTGCAGATTATTACTCCCAGTGTAGCTCCCCTAGGACATATGATGCTGCAGATTATTACACCCAGTGTAGCTCCCCCTAGGACATATGATGCTGCAGATTATTACTCCCAGTGTAGCTCCCCTAGGACATATGATGCTGCAGATTATTACTCCCAGTGTAGCTCCCCCTAGGACATATGATGCTGCAGATTATTACTCCCAGTGTAGCTCCTCTAGGACATATGATCCTGCAGATTATTACTCCCAGTGTAGCCCCTCTAGGACATTAGATGCTGCAGATTATTACTCCCAGTGTAGCTCCTCTAGGACATATGATGCTGCAGATTATTACTCCCAGTGTAGCTCCTCTAGGACATATGATGCTGCAGATTATTACTCCCAGTGTAGCTCCTCTAGGACATATGATGCTGCAGATTATTACTCCCAGTGTAGCGCCCTCTAGGACATATGATGCTGCAGATTATTACTCCCAGTGTAGCTCCCCCTAGGACATATGATGCTGCAGATTATTACTCCCAGTGTAGCTCCTCTAGGACATGTGATGCTGCAGATTATTACTCCCAGTGTAGCTCCTCTAGGACATATGATGCTGCAGATTATTACTCCCAGTGTAGCTCCCCCTAGGACATATGATGCTGCAGATTATTACTCCCAGTGTAGCTCCCCCTAGGACATATGATGCTGCAGATTATTACCCCCAGTGTAGCTCCCCCTAGGACATATGATGCTGCAGATTATTACCCCCAGTGTAGCTCCCCCTAGGACATATGATGCTGCAGATTATTACTCCCAGTGTAGCTCCCCTAGGACATATGATGCTGCAGATTATTACTCCCAGTGTAGCTCCCCTAGGACATATGATGCTGCAGATTATTACTCCCAGTGTAGCTCCTCTAGGACATATGATGCTGCAGATTATTACTCCCAGTGTAGCTCCTCTAGGACAGATGATGCTGCAGATTATTACTCCCAGTGTAGCTCCTCTAGGACAGATGATGCTGCAGATTATTACTCCCAGTGTAGCTCCTCTAGGACATATGATGCTGCAGATTATTACTCCCAGTGTAGCTCCTCTAGGACATATGATGCTGCAGATTATTACTCCCAGTGTAGCTCCTCTAGGACATATGATGCTGCAGATTATTACTCCCAGTGTAGCTCCCCCTAGGACAGATGATGCTGCAGATTATTACTCCCAGATGCATAACTTTACATTTATCTACATTAACCTTCATCTGCCCAGTGGACGCCCAAACACTTAGTTTGTTTAAATCCGTTTGCAGTTCACGAACCTCTTCCATAGTCTGAACATTATTCCGTGGCTCGGTGTCGTGAAGGTTTCTATGAATATCCCTAAGAATGCGCCAAACACTAAAGTAGGAAGAACAGACATCACTGAGTGGCTATCTGAGGATGTAGCGTCACTGACGGAGGTTACAATGATTGGGAATATTAGTTATTTGCTTAATATGAGGTTGGGAGCGCTTTACCTGCATGTCCAGGTGTATATGGAGAATGGTTATTTGGAGTAGGTGGGTGGGTTTAGGGTAGGTAGTAAATGAAGATAGACAGGTAAAGTAGGCTGGAGAGAGGAGAGGTCTGTGAAGAAGTGACAGGTGAAATTGGAAAAGTGAAGCTGGGCAGGAAAAGATGTGTTGGTTTTGTGGGGTCATATGACAATGAGTAAGTGTGGCAGAGACAGGTGGGGGTGGGCAGGTGGTGAAGAGACAGGTGGGGGTGGGCAGGTGGTGAAGAGACAGGTGGGGGTGGGCAGGTGGTGAAGAGACAGGTGGGGGTGGGCAGGTGGTGAAGAGACAGGTGGGGGTGGGCAGGTGAGGTGTGGACAGGTAAAGATAGGAAGTTGATGTATGGGGTAATTGAGGTCAGGTGGAAGTAGAGGGATGTTGGACAGGTGTGTTAGGGGTGGGAGAAGACATTGGTGTGATGACCTTTAGGGTACGTTCACACCTAGCTGTGATTTACGGCTGAAATGACAGCCTGTTTTCAGAAGAAAACAGCTGCCTCGTTTCAGCCGTAAATGCACCTCCTCGTAATATACGAGTCGTCTGTGACGCTCGTATATCTTGAGCTGCTCTTCATTGAGTTCAATGAAGAACGGCTCAAATTACGTGGCAAAGAAGTGCCCTGCATATAATGTATATAAGTGTCCTGCATATAATGTATATAAGTGTCCCGCATATAATGTATATAAGTGTCCCGCATATAATGTATATAAGTGTCCTGCATATAATGTATATAAGTGTCCCGCATATAATGTATATAAGTGTCCCGCATATAATGTATATAAGTGTCCCGCATATAATGTATATAAGTGTCCCGCATATAATGTATATAAGTGTCCCGCATATAATGTATATAAGTGTCCTGCATATAATGTATAGAAGTGTCCCGCATATAATGTATATAAGTGTCCTGCATATAATGTATATAAGTGTCCCGCATATAATGTATATAAGTGTCCCGCATATAATGTATAGAAGTGTCCCGCATATAATGTATAGAAGTGTCCCGCATATAATGTATATAAGTGTCCCGCATATAATGTATATAAGTGTCCTGCATATAATGTATAGAAGTGTCCCGCATATAATGTATATAAGTGTCCCGCATATAATGTATAGAAGTGTCCCGCATATAATGTATATAAGTGTCCCGCATATAATGTATATAAGTGTCCCGCATATAATGTATATAAGTGTCCCGCATATAATGTATATAAGTGTCCCGCATATAATGTATATAAGTGTCCCGCATATAATGTATATAAGTGTCCCGCATATAATGTATATAAGTGTCCCGCATATAATGTATATAAGTGTCCCGCATATAATGTATATAAGTGTCCCGTATATAATGTATATAAGTGTCCCGCATATAATGTATATATGTGTCCCGCATGTAATGTATATAAGTGTCCCGCATATAATGTATATAAGTGTCCCGCATATAATGTATATAAGTGTCCCGCATATAATGTATATAAGTGTCCCGCATATAATGTATATAAGTGTCCCGCATATAATGTATATAAGTGTCCCGCATATAATGTATATAAGTGTCCCGCATATAATGTATATAAGTGTCCCGCATATAATGTATATAAGTGTCCCGCATATAATGTATATAAGTGTCCCGCATGTAATGTATATAAGTGTCCCGCATATAATGTATATAAGTGTCCCACATATGATGTATATAAGTGTCCCGCATATAATGTATATAAGTGTCCCGCATATAATGTATATAAGTGTCCCGCATATAATGTATAGAAGTGTCCCGCATATAATGTATATAAGTGTCCCGCATATAATGTATATAAGTGTCCCGAATATAATGTATAGAAGTGTCCCGCATATAATGTATATAAGTGTCCCGCATATAATGTATATAAGTGTCCCGCATATAATGTATATAAGTGTCCCGCATGTAATGTATATAAGTGTCCCGCATATAATGTATATAAGTGTCCCGCATATAATGTATATAAGTGTCCCGCATATAATGTATAGAAGTGTCCCGCATATAATGTATAGAAGTATCCCGCATATAATGTATAGAAGTGTCCCGCATATAATGTATATAAGTGTCCCGCATATAATGTATATAAGTGTCCCGCATATAATGTATATAAGTGTCCCGCATATAATGTATAGAAGTGTCCGGCATATAATGTATATAAGTGTCCCGCATATAATGTATATAAGTGTCCCGTATATAAGTGTCCTGCATATAATGTATAGAAGTGTCCTGCATATAATGTATATAAGTATCCCGCATATAATGTATATAAGTGTCCCGTATATAAGTGTCCTGCATATAATGTATAGAAGTGTCCTGCATATAATGTATATAAGTGTCCCGCATATTATGTATATAAGTGTCCCGCATATAATGTATAGAAGTGTCCCGCATATAATGTATATAAGTATCCTGCATATAATGTATATAAGTGTCCCGCATATAATGTATATAAGTGTCCCGCATATAATGTATAGAAGTGTCCGGCATATAATGTATATAAGTGTCCCGCATATAATGTATATAAGTGTCCCGCACATAATGTATATAAGTGTCCCGCATATAATGTATATAAGTGTCCCGCATATAATGTATATAAGTGTCCCGTATATAAGTGTCCTGCATATAATGTATAGAAGTGTCCTGCATATAATGTATAGAAGTGTCCCGCATATAATGTATATAAGTGTCCTGCATATAATGTATATAAGTGTCCCGCATATAATGTATATAAGTGTCCCGCATATAATGTATATAAGTGTCCCACATATAATGTATATAAGTGTCCCGCATATAATGTATATAAGTGTCCCGCATATAATGTATATAAGTGTCCCGCATATAATGTATATAAGTGTCCCGCATATAATGTATATAAGTGTCCCGCATATAATGTATATAAGTGTCCCGCATATAATGTATATAAGTGTCCCGCATATAATGTATATAAGTGTCCCGCATATAATGTATATAAGTGTCCCGCATATAATGTATATAAGTGTCCCGCATATAATGTATATAAGTGTCCCGCATATAATGTATATAAGTGTCCCGCATATAATGTATATAAGTGTCCCGCATATAATGTATATAAGTGTCCCGCATATAATGTATATAAGTGTCCCGCATGTAATGTATATAAGTGTCCCGCATATAATGTATATAAGTGTCCCGCATATAATGTATATAAGTGTCCCGCATATAATGTATATAAGTGTCCCGCATATAATGTATATAAGTGTCCCGCATATAATGTATATAAGTGTCCCGCATATAATGTATATAAGTGTCCCGCATATAATGTATATAAGTGTCCCGCATATAATGTATATAAGTGTCCCGCATATAATGTATATAAGTGTCCCGCATATAATGTATAGAAGTGTCCTGCATATAATGTATATAAGTGTCCCGCATATAATGTATATAAGTGTCCCGCATATAATGTATATAAGTGTCCCGCATATAATGTATATAAGTGTCCCGCATATAATGTATATAAGTGTCCCGCATATAATGTATATAAGTGTCCCGCATATAATGTATATAAGTGTCCCGCATATAATGTATATAAGTGTCCCGCATATAATGTATATAAGTGTCCCGCATATAATGTATATAAGTGCCCGCATATAATGTATATAAGTGTCCTGCATATAATGTATATAAGTGTCCGGCATATAATGTATATAAGTGTCCGGCATATAATGTATATAAGTGTCCCGCATATAATGTATATAAGTGTCCCGCATGTAATGTATATAAGTGTCCCGCATATAATGTATATAAGTGTCCTGCATATAATGTATATAAGTGTCCCGCATATAATGTATAGAAGTGTCCCGCATATAATGTATATAAGTGTCCCGCATATAATGTATAGAAGTGTCCCGCATATAATGTATATAAGTGTCCCGCATATAATGTATATAAGTGTCCCGCATATAATGTATATAAGTGCCCGCATATAATGTATATAAGTGTCCCGCATATAATGTATAGAAGTGTCCCGCATATAATGTATAGAAGTGTCCCGCATATAATGTATAGAAGTGTCCCGCATATAATGTATATAAGTGTCCCGCATATAATGTATATAAGTGTCCCGCATATAATGTATATAAGTGTCCCGCATATAATGTATATAAGTGTCCCGCATATAATGTATATAAGTGTCCCGCATATAATGTATATAAGTGTCCCGCATATAATGTATATAAGTGTCCCGCATATAATGTATAGAAGTGTCCCGCATATAATGTATAGAAGTGTCCCGCATATAATGTATATAAGTGTCCCGCATATAATGTATATAAGTGTCCCGCATATAATGTATATAAGTGTCCCGCATATAATGTATATAAGTGTCCCGCATATAATGTATATAAGTGTCCCGCATATAATGTATATAAGTGTCCCGCATATAATGTATATAAGTGTCCCGCATATAATGTATATAAGTGTCCCGCATATAATGTATATAAGTGTCCCGCATATAATGTATAGAAGTGTCCCGCATATAATGTATAGAAGTGTCCCGCATATAATGTATATAAGTGTCCCGCATATAATGTATATAAGTGTCCCGAATATAATGTATATAAGTGTCCCGCATATAATGTATATAAGTGTCCCGCATATAATGTATATAAGTGTCCCGCATATAATGTATATAAGTGTCCCGCATATAATGTATATAAGTGTCCCGCATATAATGTATATAAGTGTCCCGCATATAATGTATATAAGTGTCCCGCATATAATGTATATAAGTGTCCCGCATATAATGTATAGAAGTGTCCCGCATATAATGTATAGAAGTGTCCCGCATATAATGTATATAAGTGTCCCGCATATAATGTATAGAAGTGTCCCGCATATAATGTATATAAGTGTCCCGCATATAATGTATATAAGTGTCCCGCATATAATGTATATAAGTGTCCCGCATATAATGTATATAAGTGTCCCGTATATAAGTGTCCTGCATATAATGTATAGAAGTGTCCTGCATATAATGTATATAAGTATCCCGCATATAATGTATATAAGTGTCCCGTATATAAGTGTCCTGCATATAATGTATAGAAGTGTCCTGCATATAATGTATATAAGTGTCCCGCATATTATGTATATAAGTGTCCCGCATATAATGTATAGAAGTGTCCCGCATATAATGTATATAAGTATCCCGCATATAATGTATATAAGTGTCCCGCATATAATGTATATAAGTGTCCCGCATATAATGTATAGAAGTGTCCGGCATATAATGTATATAAGTGTCCCGCATATAATGTATATAAGTGTCCCGCACATAATGTATATAAGTGTCCTGCATATAATGTATATAAGTGTCCCGCATATAATGTATATAAGTGTCCCGTATATAAGTGTCCTGCATATAATGTATAGAAGTGTCCTGCATATAATGTATAGAAGTGTCCCGCATATAATGTATATAAGTGTCCTGCATATAATGTATATAAGTGTCCCGCATATAATGTATATAAGTGTCCCGCATATAATGTATATAAGTGTCCCACATATAATGTATATAAGTGTCCCGCATATAATGTATATAAGTGTCCCGCATATAATGTATATAAGTGTCCCGCATATAATGTATATAAGTGTCCCGCATGTAATGTATATAAGTGTCCCGCATATAATGTATATAAGTGTCCCGCATATAATGTATATAAGTGTCCCGCATATAATGTATAGAAGTGTCCCGCATATAATGTATAGAAGTATCCCGCATATAATGTATAGAAGTGTCCCGCATATAATGTATATAAGTGTCCCGCATATAATGTATATAAGTGTCCCGCATATAATGTATATAAGTGTCCCGCATATAATGTATAGAAGTGTCCGGCATATAATGTATATAAGTGTCCCGCATATAATGTATATAAGTGTCCCGTATATAAGTGTCCTGCATATAATGTATAGAAGTGTCCTGCATATAATGTATATAAGTATCCCGCATATAATGTATATAAGTGTCCCGTATATAAGTGTCCTGCATATAATGTATAGAAGTGTCCTGCATATAATGTATATAAGTGTCCCGCATATTATGTATATAAGTGTCCCGCATATAATGTATAGAAGTGTCCCGCATATAATGTATATAAGTATCCCGCATATAATGTATATAAGTGTCCCGCATATAATGTATATAAGTGTCCCGCATATAATGTATAGAAGTGTCCGGCATATAATGTATATAAGTGTCCCGCATATAATGTATATAAGTGTCCCGCACATAATGTATATAAGTGTCCTGCATATAATGTATATAAGTGTCCCGCATATAATGTATATAAGTGTCCCGTATATAAGTGTCCTGCATATAATGTATAGAAGTGTCCTGCATATAATGTATAGAAGTGTCCCGCATATAATGTATATAAGTATCCCGCATATAATGTATATAAGTGTCCCGCATATAATGTATATAAGTGTCCCGCATATAATGTATAGAAGTGTCCGGCATATAATGTATATAAGTGTCCCGCATATAATGTATATAAGTGTCCCGCACATAATGTATATAAGTGTCCTGCATATAATGTATATAAGTGTCCCGCATATAATGTATATAAGTGTCCCGTATATAAGTGTCCTGCATATAATGTATAGAAGTGTCCTGCATATAATGTATAGAAGTGTCCCGCATATAATGTATATAAGTGTCCTGCATATAATGTATATAAGTGTCCCGCATATAATGTATATAAGTGTCCCGCATATAATGTATATAAGTGTCCCACATATAATGTATATAAGTGTCCCGCATATAATGTATATAAGTGTCCCGCATATAATGTATATAAGTGTCCCGCATATAATGTATATAAGTGTCCCGCATATAATGTATATAAGTGTCCCGCATATAATGTATATAAGTGTCCCGCATATAATGTATATAAGTGTCCCGCATATAATGTATATAAGTGTCCCGCATATAATGTATATAAGTGTCCCGCATATAATGTATAGAAGTGTCCCGCATATAATGTATATAAGTGTCCCGCATATAATGTATATAAGTGTCCCGCATATAATGTATATAAGTGTCCCGCATATAATGTATATAAGTGTCCCGCATATAATGTATATAAGTGTCCCGCATATAATGTATATAAGTGTCCCGCATATAATGTATATAAGTGTCCCGCATATAATGTATATAAGTGTCCCGCATATAATGTATATAAGTGTCCCGCATATAATGTATATAAGTGTCCCGCATATAATGTATATAAGTGTCCCGCATATAATGTATAGAAGTGTCCCGCATATAATGTATATAAGTGTCCCGCATATAATGTATAGAAGTGTCCCGCATATAATGTATAGAAGTGTCCCGCATATAATGTATATAAGTGTCCCGCATATAATGTATATAAGTGTCCCGCATATAATGTATATAAGTGTCCCGCATATAATGTATATAAGTGTCCCGCATGTAATGTATATAAGTGTCCCGCATGTAATGTATATAAGTGTCCCGCATATAATGTATATAAGTGTCCCGCATATAATGTATATAAGTGTCCCGCATATAATGTATATAAGTGTCCCGCATATAATGTATAGAAGTGTCCCGCATATAATGTATATAAGTGTCCCGCATATAATGTATAGAAGTGTCCCGCATATAATGTATATAAGTGTCCCGCATATAATGTATATAAGTGTCCCGCATATAATGTATATAAGTGTCCCGCATATAATGTATATAAGTGTCCCGCATATAATGTATATAAGTGTCCCGCATATAATGTATATAAGTGTCCCGCATATAATGTATATAAGTGTCCCGCATATAATGTATATAAGTGTCCCGCATATAATGTATATAAGTGTCCCGCATATAATGTATATAAGTGTCCCGCATATAATGTATAGAAGTGTCCCGCATATAATGTATATAAGTGTCCCGCATATAATGTATATAAGTGTCCCGCATATAATGTATATAAGTGTCCCGCATGTAATGTATATAAGTGTCCCGCATGTAATGTATATAAGTGTCCCGCATATAATGTATATAAGTGTCCCGCATATAATGTATATAAGTGTCCCGCATATAATGTATATAAGTGTCCCGCATATAATGTATATAAGTGTCCCGCATATAATGTATATAAGTGTCCCGCATGTAATGTATATAAGTGTCCCGCATATAATGTATAGAAGTGTCCCGCATATAATGTATAGAAGTGTCCCGCATATAATGTATATAAGTGTCCCGCATATAATGTATATAAGTGTCCCGCATATATTGTATATAAGTGTCCCGCATATAATGTATATAAGTATCCCGCATATAATGTATATAAGTGTCCCGCATATAATGTATATAAGTGTCCCGCATATAATGTATAGAAGTGTCCCGCATATAATGTATAGAAGTGTCCCGCATATAATGTATATAAGTGTCCCGCATATAATGTATAGAAGTGTCCTGCATATAATGTATATAAGTGTCCTGACAGCTGTCAAACGATGACGCGTAAATGACAGGTCGTCTGCACAGTACGTCAAATGAATGGGCAGATGTTTGCCGACGTATTGCAGCCGTATTTTCAGACGTAAAACGAGGCATAATACGCTTCATTTACGTCTGAAAATAGGTCGTGTGAACCCAGCCTTAGAGATTAGTTGCACTTTGATCAGAATTTGAGAAGTGTTGTGATCATTATTTGTGATTTGTGGAGGACAAATAATGTCAGAGATGTAATATAGACACGTAGGTAAAGACAGGTGAATTACAGATAAGATTTATAGTATATTTAGGGGTAGGTAATTACGGAAGGTAATAAAATTCATGTGATGTAGAGGCAGGTGAGGACGGGCAGGTTGTGTAGAGGCAGGTGAGGACGGGCAGGTTGTGTAGAGGCGGGTGAGGACGGGCAGGTTGTGTAGAGGCGGGTGAGGACGGGCAGGTTGTGTAGAGGCGGGTGAGGACGGGCAGTTTGTGTAGAGGCGGGTGAGGACGGGCAGGTTGTGTAGAGGCGGGTGAGGACGGGCAGTTTGTGTAGAGGCGGGTGAGGACGGGCAGGTTGTGTAGAGGCGGGTGAGGACGGGCAGTTTGTGTAGAGGCGGGTGAGGACGGGCAGGTTGTGTAGAGGCGGGTGAGGACGGGCAGGTTGTGTAGAGGCGGGTGAGGACGGGCAGGTTGTGTAGAGGCGGGTGAGGAAGGGCAGGTTGTGTAGAGGCGGGTGAGGACGGGCAGGTTGTGTAGAGGCGGGTGAGGACGGGCAGGTTGTGTAGAGGCGGGTGAGGACGGGCAGGTTGTGTAGAGGCGGGTGAGGACGGGCAGGTTGTGCAGAGGCGGGTGAGGACGGGCAGGTTGTGTAGAGGCGGGTGAGGACGGGCAGGTTGTGTAGAGGCGGGTGAGGACGGGCAGTTTGTGTAGAGGCGGGTGAGGACGGGCAGGTTGTGTAGAGGCGGGTGAGGACGGGCAGGTTGTGTAGAGGCGGGTGAGGACGGGCAGGTTGTGTAGAGGCGGGTGAGGACGGGCAGGTTGTGTAGAGGCGGGTGAGGACGGGCAGGTTGTGTAGAGGCGGGTGAGGACGGGCAGGTTGTGCAGAGGCGGGTGAGGACGGGCAGGTTGTGCAGAGGCGGGTGAGGACGGGCAGGTTGTGCAGAGGCGGGTGAGGACGGGCAGTTTGTGTAGAGGCGGGTGAGGACGGGCAGGTTGTGTAGAGGCGGGTGAGGACGGGCAGGTTGTGTAGAGGCGGGTGAGGACGGGCAGGTTGTGTAGAGGCGGGTGAGGACGGGCAGGTTGTGCAGAGGCGGGTGAGGACGGGCAGGTTGTGCAGAGGCGGGTGAGGACGGGCAGGTTGTGCAGAGGCGGGTGAGGACGGGCAGGTTGTGCAGAGGCGGGTGAGGACGGGCATGTTGTGCAGAGGCGGGTGAGGACGGGCAGGTTGTGCAGAGGCGGGTGAGGACGGGCAGGTTGTGCAGAGGCGGGAGAGGACGGGCAGGTTGTGCAGAGGCGGGTGAGGACGGGCAGGTTGTGCAGAGGCGGGAGAGGACGGGCAGGTTGTGCAGAGGCGGGTGAGGACGGGCAGGTTGTGCAGAGGCGGGTGAGGACGGGCAGGTTGTGCAGAGGCGGGTGAGGACGGGCAGGTTGTGCAGAGGCGGGTGAGGACGGGCAGGTTGTGCAGAGGCGGGTGAGGACGGGCAGGTTGTGCAGAGGCGGGTGAGGACCGGCAGGTTGTGTAGAGGCGGGTGAGGACGGGCAGGTTGTGCAGAGGCGGGTGAGGACGGGCAGGTTATCTAGAGGCGGGTGAGGACGGGCATATAAGCTCCCTGAGGAGGAGAAAGTCTAAAACCTTTAAGGACCCCAATAACTCTGATGACTGTGTAGGCAGGCTAGACACTAGGTGGAATCGGCCACCCATCCCCCTCTTTTTTTACAAAAAATGGGGTATGACCTTGTAGCCGGTTCCTCCCCTGAACCCCTTTAGACAGGCGCCGGCAGCCAAACCTTATTGGTGTCATTATGGACATTGCACCAGAAGCTTCAGCAGCCCGTACACCGCGCACTATTCTACAATATGGTGGAGGTTTAGGGGGGTTCTTATTTACGCTCCGCCTCCTATTAACATTGGCTCTTCGGGGGCGGAGGGTCAGATGATTCTTATTCTAATCACAGGCCGGGTCGAACAATAACCTCAGAGGTATTCATGTTATTGGGAAGGTGTCATGAAATATTTTTTTTTTTATCATATTGCTTTTAATATGATAAAAAAATGAAATGTATTTATTTGTGTTATCATGTTCTACTTTTTACTTTTTTTTTATTTTTACTTCTCTATGGGGGCTGCCATTTTTTTTTCATCTCTGGACGATTAACGACACATACAGAAATGGAATACGGCACATACATCCCCATAGTGAATGGGAATGGGAGCCGTTCCATTCACTGCAGCGTACGGCGTCTGTGTGGTAACGGCGCATGCGCCGCTCCCACACAGACCAAAAGGAAGCTCGTTAGCAGAGCGATATCCGGCGCCATTTTCATGTGGACCGGAAGCCGCTGCCGGACAGTAAGATGACGACTTCCGGCCGCGGCTTCCAGCCATATGCGAAGGCACAAGGAATAGGAGCGGAGGCGGCAGCGGCGGCAGGTAATTTATGTTCGTGTATGTGATGTGTGTATTATGTTCGTGTTATACTGTGTGATTACCACTGTATCTAATCCTCCTACACTGTGTATTCGCTCAGAAAATGGCGGCACACAGTGTAGGAGGTTTGAACATTCAACCCCCTCCTTCTCCCGGCACTGGCCAGAAGAAGGGAGGGGGGATTGTGTGAGGACACTAGAGGAGAGTGTGTCTTCTCCAAATTTGCAGCATAAAGCAATGAGGTTGCTTTACCACATTGACCATGCTGCAATTTTGGGAACTGCTCCCTCTAGTGGCCAGCACATGGAAATGTTATAAATTAGAATCGAATTTATAATATTTCCTGACTTGTGAAAAAATAAAAAAAATTAAAACAATGTGTAATCACTTAAATACTGTTTAACTTAAAAAAATATATAATTTCTAGCGACATTCCCTTTAATGAGACGGACGTCCAAAAAATATAAAAATGCACTTCTCTCAGTTTTTACTTTTTTTTTTGGAACAGACACAAGAGCGGAAACCACAATCTGCGATATTATATACAGGATTCTTTTTGGTTCTTTTTCCTGTTTTTCTTCCATTGATATAAAAAAAAGCAAGAACATGATGGAATGGGCCGGCTGCAGCTCGATAATCACCGCAAGACGCATAAGAAGCGCAATTCTCGCTCATTCTCGAGTCACATTTGTCCAACACCTTTTTTTTTCTACAGACAAAATGCAGCAAAGAATGTGAACAAGACCCTAAGGCTTCAGTCAGACGCGTGGGTCAAATCGCCATGAAAAATAAATGAAAAAAGCAAAAACAAAACAACGAGGCTGCAGGTGGAGCAGACGGTAATAACAGGTGGAGCAGACGGTAATAACAGGTGGAGCAGACGGTAATAACAGGTGGAGCAGACGGTAATAACAGGTGGAGCAGACGGTAATAACAGGTGGAGCTTCACTGTGAAGCGTTCGCTCTTTTTTGGCACCTTCCTCCGCAGGAGTCTGACAGGGGGCACCAGGTCCCGGGTTAGGAGCCGTTTGACCCGAATACCAGCACTTGGGCCATTTCTTTAAGTGCTTATTCAGATGAACGGGATATACATCCGTTATTTTCACACGCGTCGCACGGACCTATGTTAGTCTATGGGGCCGTGCAGACAGTTGCGGGATTTTTGCATAGCGTGTGTCCGCTGCGTAAAACATGTCCGTTCTTTGTGCGTTTTTCGCGCACCACGCACCTATTGAAGTCAATGGGTGCGTGAAAACCACTCATGCCACACGGAAGCACTTCTGTGGGACGCGCGTGATTCGCGCAACAGCTGTGAAAAGTATGAATGAAAACAGAAAAGCACCACGTGCTACAAACATCCAAACGGAGTGTCATAATGATGGCGGCTGCGCGAAAATCACACAGCCGCGCATCATACGCAGCTCACACAGCCACACATCATACGCAGCTCACACAGCCACGCATCATACGCAGCTCACACACGGAGCTGTTAAGTGCCTTTTGCGCACGCAAAATGCCGCATTTTTTTGCGTGCGCAAAACGCACACGCTCATGTGAATCCAGCCTAAAGGGGATGTCGATGGTTAGAAATACATTGCTGCTTTCTTCTGAAAACAGCGCCGCACCTGTCCACAGGTTGTGTGTGGTATTGCAGCTTTGGCAGATGATTTAGTCAGGCAGCGTCGGAGGTCACATTCACAAGAAATATTATGAGCAGTATTCCCGCCACGGAGGACGGGGGAAAGATTCAGAGAAAAGTCAAAATGTTGGGAAGAGAAGACCACAGTACAAAAATACTCCCCTGTAGTGATGTCCGCCAGGAGGGCACATGTACCATAGAGGAGGACCCTGCAGCTGCTCGGGGCACAGGTGGGTGGACGCCATGCGGATAAATCTCCCCATTATATGTATATTAGTCTATATCACTCGTGCCCCATGTAATGCACAAATGACACAATACAACACAGAGGCCTCAGCGCAGCGCCCCCTGGAGCTCAGGAGGAGGACTGCAGCTAGGTTTTTTATTTCCGTGCATCTTCTCTACATCGTCACGCCTTTGGCAGTGACATCAGAGCGGACGACTATTTATGACTAGACTGAACCAGGTCCTGAGTAAGATCCTGAAATAACCCACAGAAGAGGCAGACGAGGGTGAGAGGCGCAGCAGAGCTTTATTACACTCAGCAGAAATTGTCACCTGAACATCATCATCTCTACTGGAAAAAACAAAAACACCAAAAATATCTGCCGAAACCTAACAGGGAAGCAGCGGCGACTCCGCGTCTGGTTCTGCTCGGAGGCCGTCGTGTGGTTCGGGGTCACTCCAGGGATCGGGGGGTTAATAAACAACAACTAGATCACAATTTAAACTTCATGCTTAGAGGAGAATCTGCAGAACAAACTAAGAGCGCGGCTTATGATAAGATCCTTCTCCGGCGTCGGGATAATAACGAGAGCGTTCCTGATGGAGTCACGATGGCGTCCATGCACACGCAGACGTCAAACTCCACCACCAGTTCTGCTGACGGGAGAGATGTATAAAGTTTCATGTAAAGACAAAAAGTAGAGCAGTCGCCCATAGCAACCAATCAGGAGGCAACTTTCATTCCCAAAGGGGAGATAAATAATAATAAGAATAAGAATAATACTAGATGGAATCTGATTGGTTGCCATGGGCGACTGCACCTTTTTTCCTTTGCACAGATTTGATACATCTCCCCCATTCTGTGTGACGATGAGGATCTGGTATTGTGTCCCCCGCAGGCGAGGACCGGCTGTATAACGCGGCCCGGTAGTTAGTCATGTATTATGAGTCATCCTTGACATATATCAGGGAGATGGTCCATGTTGTCTTCTGGCCGACATCCAAAAACAGCTCCATTTTTTTCCCCGTTATGTGTTTTAATTGACATCAAGCATGAATTTGGCAGCGTTGCGTGTTCTCTCATCTGCCATTCTCCACGTTGGATGTTTCATTGTAAACATTCAGATTCATTTCCGACAGATCCTTAAAATAAAACAGGTCCAGATGGTGAAGAATAATAAGGAAGGATGAGAAACCCATCAAATGCAACGAAGACTGAGGCTTACACGAGGAGGAGGAGGAGGAGGAGGACATGGGGCTTTCTCCGCAGTTTCTCGTCTGGTGACCACCATGTTGGTTTTCCACCGAATCACACTTTAGTTATAACTGATATTTTTAACTGGAAAGTTCTGATAAACCATCTTCAGTGTCTTCTAGATCTTATGTCTTCCATTACTTGTCTCCCCCTCGTATTCTCATGATATTGTCTAAACTTAACCTTGTGACGGGTCCTTTTTACTTATGTGTAAGGTAACCGTTTCACCAAGGCTTCCGTAACTTAAGGTTCTCGTAGAAACTTCCGTCTTGAAGCTGGGTTGCCCATTGTCTGCTGAACGTTGGACCTCAGTACAGAAAGACGGCCTAATGTTAAACGATGGTTGACTGGTTGATCGAGCTGCCGCCATGGTGGTTTCCTTCGTATGGAAAGAAACATTTGAGGATCCCATATTCATCCTACTCATTCTTGATCCAGTCATGAACCTGCATCCGAGACCTTCCTTCAAGTGGCTAAAAAAACTCTGTCTTTGTTTAGGTGCCACGGGCCTTCCCACATTCAACAGCACAGGTTTGCCGATGGTCGGCTCATTAATTTCTGCTTGGAGAACAGAGATTTCACAAGGAGCATTCTCTGCAAAATTTGCAGCATTTTCATCACATCCATAAGTCTCTCCTTCACCCGGAACATAATCTTCAAGATCTTCTAAGGTCAGAACTTTTCCATCGCGAGTAAGAATTTTTTGATGTCTGTTTCTCAAGTCTTCAACATCTTGATCTACTGGTTCTTCAACAATGAAATCTTCTACTTCCAGAGACGTCATTTGGTCAGAATCTGGTGATTCCACTTCAACAGGACGTTCCAGGTTATTGCCCCTGTTATCTGAATCCACTGGTGGAGAAGAACGTTCATTGTCTGGAATATTAAACATCTCATGGTCCTTCTCATGGGCAGCTACTGGGGATTCAGGTTCAGTGATAAAACCACGACCTTCATCCTCTATTTGCTCTGAAACACCTTCAGGACCAAAATCATCCTCAGAGTCGGACACTTGTTCTAGAAGTTCATATTCCATTGATGGAATGTCTACTTCCGAAAAGCTACAAGATGGAATTGTAGACTTGGACTCCTCCACAAGTTTATTGTTGGAATTGTTTGTGTTGGGGTCATCACCGGGGAATCCTCTAGATCTTGAGCCATACTGGGGAAACTTCCTTCCAGATCGGTCATCTTTTTCTGGCTTAGCTGGAGAAGTTCCTCTTTTCCTTGGTGGCTTTGTTGATTTCTTCACTTTGAATTCAATAATTTCTTCCACCTCAACCCACCGAGACTTTTGTTCATCGGCCCGGGCAGAGGCACCTCGGTCATCCTCTGGCTGGGTGACAAAGAGCGTGGGGACCACAGTTCTTCGTGTCTCTTGTTCCGACCTATAGACAGACTGTCTGCCTCGGGATACAAAGTGGGGTTCTGGTGGGGACATTTCAGATCTGGGGCTTCTTGCTGGAGATTCTCCTGAGGCTGGACGTGATGGAGATCTACCTGGGGACATTCTTCTTCTCATCCTCGGACTCTTCACCACTGTTGTTATAGTCTCCTCTCTAGTGACGTAAATTTGTGAATTAGTATCTGATGGCGGGTAGGACAACACCAACGCCATGCAGAGTTAGATCCTGTGGGTCATGCTTCATCACACATGTTAACACAGTACACAAAAAACTGCAGTGATGAATGGGGGGGGGGGGGGACTTTCAGTATATCCAGGATTAGTCACAGATGGAAGTCAGGGGGATTATTTTATTTTAGTGGGGTCTTTTGCAAACTATGGGCAGCAGGAAAAGTCTGACATTCTCATGTATTCTCTGCTCATAGTAAGAGTTCCCGGCACCCAGCAGATGAAACTCTCACCCATCATCACAACAGAGGCCGAGATTTCCAGTGTCAACTAGATTTCAGCCTATTCAAGACCAGAAACTACGCTGAGAGGAACCTTGTACTGTACAGACTACTATAGAGATCATATAAAGATCAGCCGGTTCACAAAGCCCTCGTACCTGCATTCATATTTGTATACATACAGCTAGACATCTTGTATATAGTGATATGGAGCATGCTGGTATAACCTGGGTATCTTCTGTATATAATTATATATGTACAGCTGGTATAAGTTATATATCTTCTTGTATATAGTGATATGGAGCATGCTGGTATAACCTGGGTATCTTCTTTATATAATTATATATGTACAGCTGGTATAAGTTATACATCTTCTTGTATATAGGTATATGGAGCGTGCTGGTATAACCTGGGTATCTTCTGTATATAATTATATATGTACAGCTGGTATAAGTTATACATCTTCTTGTATATAGTGATATGGAGCATGCTGGTATAACCTGGGTATCTCCTGTATATAATTATATATGTACAGCTGGTATAAGTTATACATCTTCTTGTATATAGTGATATGGAGCATGCTGGTATAACCTGGGTATCTCCTGTATATAATTATATATGTACAGCTGGTATAAGTTATACATCTTCTTGTATATAGTGATATGGAGGATGCTGGTGTAACCTGGGTATCTTCTGTATATAATTATATATGTACAGCTGGTATAAGTTATACATCTTCTTGTATATAGTGATATGGAGCATGCTGGTATAACCTGGGTATCTCCTGTATATAATTATATATGTACAGCTGGTACAGCTGGTATAAGTTATACATCTTCTTATATATAGTGATATGGAGCATGCTGGTATAACCTGGGCATCTTCTGTATATAATTATATATGTACAGCTGGTATAAGTTATACATCTTCTTGTATATAGTGATATGGAGCATGCTGGTATATCCTGGGTATCTTCTGTATATAATTATATATGTACAGCTGGTATAAGTTATACATCTTCTTGTATATAGTGATATGGAGCATGCTGGTATAACCTGGGTATCTTCTGTATATAATTATATATGTACAGCTGGTATAAGTTATACATCTTCTTGTATATAGTGATATGGAGCATGCTGGTATATCCTGGGTATCTTCTGTATATAATTATATATATACAGCTGGTATAAGTTATACATCTTCTTGTATATAGTGATATGGAGCATGCTGGTATAACCTGGGTATCTCCTGTATATAATTATATATGTACAGCTGGTATAAGTTATGCATCTTCTTGCATATAGTGATATGGAGCATGCTGGTATAACCTGGGTGTCTTCTGGATATAATTATATGTACAGCTAGTATAAGTTATACATCTTCTTGTATATAGTGATATGGAGCATGGTGGTATAACCTGGGTATCTTCTGTATATAATTATATATGTACAGCCGGTATAAGTTATACATCTTCTTGTATATAGTGATATGGAGCGTGCTGGTATAACCTGGGTATCTTCTGTATATAATTATATATGACAGCTGGTATAAGTCATACATCTTCTTGTATATAGTGATATGGAGCATGCTGGTATAACCTGGGTATCTCCTGTATATAATTATATATGTACAGCTGGTATAAGTTATACATCTTCATGTATATAGTGATATGGAGCATGCTGGTATAACCTGGGTATCTTCTGTATATAATTATATATGTACAGCTGGTATAAGTTATACATCTTCTTGTATATAGTGATATGGAGCATGGTGGTATAACCTGGGTATCTTCTGTATATAATTATATATGTACAGCCGGTATAAGTTATACATCTTCTTGTATATAGTGATATGGAGCGTGCTGGTATAACCTGGGTATCTTCTGTATATAATTATATATGTACAGCTGGTATAAGTCATACATCTTCTTGTATATAGTGATATGGAGCATGCTGGTATAACCTGGGTATCTCCTGTATATAATTATATATGTACAGCTGGTATAAGTTATACATCTTCTTGTATATAGTGATATGGAGCATGCTGGTATAACCTGGGTATCTTCTGTATATGATTATATATGTACAGCTGGCATTAGTTATACATCTTCTTGTATATAGTGATATGGAGCATGCTGGTATAACCTGGGTATCTTCTGTATATAATTATATATGTACAGCTGGTATAAGTTATACATCTTCCTGTATATAGTGATATGGAGCATGCCGGTATAACCTGGGTATATTCTGTATATAATTATATATGTACAGCTGGTATAAGTTATCCATCTTCTTGTATATAGTGATATGGAGCATGCTGGTATAACCTGGGTATCTTCTGTATATAATTATATATGTACAGCTGGTATAAGTTACACATCTTCTTGTATATAGTGATATGGAGCATGCTGGTATAACCTGGGTATCTTCTGTATATAATTATATATGTACAGCTGGTATAAGTTATACATCTTCTTGTATATAGTGATATGGAGCATGCTGGTATAACCTGGGTATATTCTGTATATAATTATATATGTACAGCTGGTATAAGTTATACATCTTCTTGTATATAGTGATATGGAGCATGCTGGTATAACCAGGGTATCTTCTGTATATAATTATATATATACAGCTGGTATAAGTTATACGTCTTCCTGTATATAGTGATATGGAGCATGCTGGTATAACCTGTGTATATTCTGTATATAATTATATATGTACAGCTGGTATAAGTTATACATCTTCTTATATATAGTGATATGGAGCATGCTGGTATAACCCGGGTATCTTCTGTATATAATTATATATGTACAGCTGGTATAAGCTATACATCTTCCTGTATATAGTGATATGGAGCATGCTGGTATAACCTGGGTATATTCTGTATATAATTATATATGTACAGCTGTATAAGTTATACATCTTCTTGTATATAGTGATATGGAGCATGCTGGTATAACCTGTGTATATTCTGTATATAATTATATATGTACAGCTGGTATAAGTTATACATCTTCCTGTATATAGTGATATGGAGCATGCTGGTATAACCTGGGTATCTTCTGTATATAATGATATATGTACAGCTGGTATAAGTTATACATCTTCTTGTATATAGTGATATGGAGCATGCTGGTATAACGTGGGTATCTTCTGTATATAATTCTATATGCACAGCTGGTATAAATTATACATCATCTTGTATATAGTAATATGGAGCATGCTGGTATAACCTGGGTATCTTCTGTATATAGTTATATGTGTACAGCTGGTATAAGTTATACATCTTCTTGTATATAGTGATATGGAGCATGCTGGTATATCCTGGGTATCTTCTGTATATAATTATATATGTACAGCTGGTATAAGTTATACATCTTCTTATATATAGTGATATGGAGCATGCTGGTATAACCTGGGTATCTTCTGTATATAATTATATATGTACAGCTGGTATAAGTTATACATCTTCTTGTATACAGTGATATGGAGCATGCTGGTATAACCTGGGTATATTCTGTATATAATTATATATATACAGCTGGTATAAGTTATACATCTTCTTGTATATAGTGATATGGAGCATGCTGGTATAACCTGGGTATCTTCTGTATATAATTATATATGTACAGCTGGTATAAGTTACACATCTTCCTGTATATAGTGATATGGAGCATGCTGGTATAACCTGGGTATCTTCTGTATATAATTATATATGTACAGCTGGTATAAGTTATACATCTTCTTGTATATAGTGATATGGAGCATGCTGGTATAACCTGGGTATCTTCTGTATATAATTATATATGTACAGCTGGTATAAGTTATACATCTTCTAGTATATAGTGATATGGAGCATGCTGGTATAACCTGGGTATCTTCTGTATATAATTATATATGTACAGCTGGTATAAGTTATACATCTTCTTGTATATAGTGATATGGAGCATGCTGGTATAACCTGGGTATATTCTGTATATAATTATATATATACAGCTGGTATAAGTTATACATCTTCTTGTATATAGTGATATGGAGCATGCTGGTATAACCTGGGTATCTTCTGTATATAATTATATATGTACAGCTGGTATAAGTTACACATCTTCCTGTATATAGTGATATGGAGCATGCTGGTATAACCTGGGTATCTTCTGTATATAGTTATATATGTACAGCTGCTATAAGTTATACATCTTCTTGTATATAGTGATATGGAGCATGCTGGTATAACCTGGGTATCTTCTGTATATAATTATATATGTACAGCTGGTATAAGTTATACATCTTCTTGTATACAGTGATATGGAGCATGCTGGTATAACCTGGGTATATTCTGTATATAATTATATATGTACAGCTGGTATAAGTTACACATCTTCCTGTATATAGTGATATGGAGCATGCTGGTATAACCTGGGTATCTTCTGTATATAATTATATATATGTACAGCTGGTATAAGTTATACCTCTTCTTGTATATAGTGATATGGAGCATGCTGGTATAACCTGGGTATCTTCTGTATATAATTATATATGTACAGCTGGTATAAGTTATACATCTTCCTGTATATAGTGATATGGAGCATGCCGGTATAACCTGGGTATCTCCTGTATATAATTATATATGTATAGCTGGTATAACCTGGGTATCTTCTGTATATAATTATATATGTACAGCCGGTATAAGTTATACATCTTCTTGTATATAGTGATATGGAGCATGCTGGTATAACCTGGGTATCTTCTGTATATAATTATATATGTACAGCTGGTATAAGTTATACATCTTCCTGTATATAGTGATATGGAGCATGCTGGTATAAACTGGGTATCTTCTGTATATAATTATATATGTACAGCTGGTATAAGTTATACATCTTCCTGTATATAGTGATATGGAGCATGCTGGTATAACCTGGGTATCTACTGTATATAATTATATATGTACAGCTGGTATAAGTTATACATCTTATTGTATATAGTGATATGGAGCATGCTGGTATAACCTGGGTATCTTCTGTATATAATTATATATGTACAGCTGGTATAAGTTATACATCTTCTTGTATATAGTGATATGGAGCATGCTGGTGTAACCTGGGTATCTTCTGTATATAATTATATATGTACAGCTGGTATAAGTTATACATCTTCTTGTATATAGTGATATGGAGCATGCTGGTGTAACCCGGGTATCTTCTGTATATAATTATATATGTACAGCTGGTATAAGTTATACATCTTCTTGTATATAGTGATATGGAGCATGCTGGTATAACCTGGGTATATTCTGTATATAATTATATATGTACAGCTGGTATAAGTTATACATCTTCTTGTATATAGTGATATGGAGCATGCTGGTATAACCAGGGTATCTTCTGTATATAATTATATATATACAGCTGGTATAAGTTATACGTCTTCCTGTATATAGTGATATGGAGCATGCTGGTATAACCTGTGTATATTCTGTATATAATTATATATGTACAGCTGGTATAAGTTATACATCTTCTTATATATAGTGATATGGAGCATGCTGGTATAACCCGGGTATCTTCTGTATATAATTATATATGTACAGCTGGTATAAGCTATACATCTTCCTGTATATAGTGATATGGAGCATGCTGGTATAACCTGGGTATATTCTGTATATAATTATATATGTACAGCTGTATAAGTTTATACATCTTCTTGTATATAGTGATATGGAGCATGCTGGTATAACCTGTGTATATTCTGTATATAATTATATATGTACAGCTGGTATAAGTTATACATCTTCCTGTATATAGTGATATGGAGCATGCTGGTATAACCTGGGTATCTTCTGTATATAATGATATATGTACAGCTGGTATAAGTTATACATCTTCTTGTATATAGTGATATGGAGCATGCTGGTATAACGTGGGTATCTTCTGTATATAATTCTATATGCACAGCTGGTATAAATTATACATCATCTTGTATATAGTAATATGGAGCATGCTGGTATAACCTGGGTATCTTCTGTATATAGTTATATGTGTACAGCTGGTATAAGTTATACATCTTCTTGTATATAGTGATATGGAGCATGCTGGTATATCCTGGGTATCTTCTGTATATAATTATATATGTACAGCTGGTATAAGTTATACATCTTCTTATATATAGTGATATGGAGCATGCTGGTATAACCTGGGTATCTTCTGTATATAATTATATATGTACAGCTGGTATAAGTTATACATCTTCTTGTATACAGTGATATGGAGCATGCTGGTATAACCTGGGTATATTCTGTATATAATTATATATATACAGCTGGTATAAGTTATACATCTTCTTGTATATAGTGATATGGAGCATGCTGGTATAACCTGGGTATCTTCTGTATATAATTATATATGTACAGCTGGTATAAGTTACACATCTTCCTGTATATAGTGATATGGAGCATGCTGGTATAACCTGGGTATCTTCTGTATATAATTATATATGTACAGCTGGTATAAGTTATACATCTTCTTGTATATAGTGATATGGAGCATGCTGGTATAACCTGGGTATCTTCTGTATATAATTATATATATACAGCTGGTATAAGTTATACATCTTCCTGTATATAGTGATATGGAGCATGCTGGTATAACCTGGGTATCTTCTGTATATAATTATATATGTACAGCTGGTATAAGTTATACATCTTCTTATATATAGTGATATGGAGCATGCTGGTATAACCTGGGTATCTTCTGTATATAATTATATATGTACAGCTGGTATAAGTTATACATCTTCTTGTATATAGTGATATGGAGCATGCTGGTATAACCTGGGTATCTTCTGTATATAATTATATATGTACAGCTGGTATAAGTTATACATCTTCTAGTATATAGTGATATGGAGCATGCTGGTATAACCTGGGTATCTTCTGTATATAATTATATATGTACAGCTGGTATAAGTTATACATCTTCTTGTATATAGTGATATGGAGCATGCTGGTATAACCTGGGTATATTCTGTATATAATTATATATATACAGCTGGTATAAGTTATACATCTTCTTGTATATAGTGATATGGAGCATGCTGGTATAACCTGGGTATCTTCTGTATATAATTATATATGTACAGCTGGTATAAGTTACACATCTTCCTGTATATAGTGATATGGAGCATGCTGGTATAACCTGGGTATCTTCTGTATATAGTTATATATGTACAGCTGGTATAAGTTATACATCTTCTTGTATATAGTGATATGGAGCATGCTGGTATAACCTGGGTATCTTCTGTATATAATTATATATGTACAGCTGGTATAAGTTATACATCTTCTTGTATACAGTGATATGGAGCATGCTGGTATAACCTGGGTATATTCTGTATATAATTATATATGTACAGCTGGTATAAGTTACACATCTTCCTGTATATAGTGATATGGAGCATGCTGGTATAACCTGGGTATCTTCTGTATATAATTATATATATGTACAGCTGGTATAAGTTATACCTCTTCTTGTATATAGTGATATGGAGCATGCTGGTATAACCTGGGTATCTTCTGTATATAATTATATATGTACAGCTGGTATAAGTTATACATCTTCCTGTATATAGTGATATGGAGCATGCCGGTATAACCTGGGTATCTCCTGTATATAATTATATATGTATAGCTGGTATAACCTGGGTATCTTCTGTATATAATTATATATGTACAGCCGGTATAAGTTATACATCTTCTTGTATATAGTGATATGGAGCATGCTGGTATAACCTGGGTATCTTCTGTATATAATTATATATGTACAGCTGGTATAAGTTATACATCTTCCTGTATATAGTGATATGGAGCATGCTGGTATAAACTGGGTATCTTCTGTATATAATTATATATGTACAGCTGGTATAAGTTATACATCTTCCTGTATATAGTGATATGGAGCATGCTGGTATAACCTGGGTATCTACTGTATATAATTATATATGTACAGCTGGTATAAGTTATACATCTTATTGTATATAGTGATATGGAGCATGCTGGTATAACCTGGGTATCTTCTGTATATAATTATATATGTACAGCTGGTATAAGTTATACATCTTCTTGTATATAGTGATATGGAGCATGCTGGTGTAACCTGGGTATCTTCTGTATATAATTATATATGTACAGCTGGTATAAGTTATACATCTTCTTGTATATAGTGATATGGAGCATGCTGGTGTAACCCGGGTATCTTCTGTATATAATTATATATGTACAGCTGGTATAAGTTATACATCTTCTTGTATATAGTGATATGGAGCATGCTGGTATAACCTGGGTATCTTCTGTAGATAATTATATATGTACAGCTGGTATATTATACATCTTCTTGTATATAGTGATATGGAGCATGCTGGTATAACCTGGGTATCTTCTGTATATAATTATATATGTACAGCTGGTATAAGTTATACATCTTCTTGTATATAGTGATATGGAGCACGCTGGTATAACCTGGGTATCTTCTGTATATAATTATATATGTACAGCTGGTATAAGTTATACATCTTCTTGTATATAGTGATATGGAGCATGCTGGTGTAACCTGGGTATCTTCTGTATATAATTATATATCTACAGCTGGTATAAGTTATACATCTTCCTGTATATAGTGATATGGAGCATGCTGGTATAACCTGGGTTTATTCTGTATATAATTATATATGTACAGCTGGTATAAGTTATACATCTTCTGTATATAGTGATATGGAGCATGCTGGTATAACCTGGGTATCTTCTGTATATAATTATATATGTACAGCTGGTATAAGTTATACATCTTCTGTATATAGTGATATGGAGCATGCTGGTATAACCTGGGTATCTTCTGTATATAATTATATATGTACAGCTGGTATAAGTTATACATCTTCTTGTATATAGTGATATGGAGAATGCTGGTATATCCTGGGTATCTTCTGTATATAATTATATGTGTACAGCTGGTATAAGTTATACATCTTCTTGTATATAGTGATATGGAGCATGCTGGTATAACCTGGGTATCTTCTGTATATAATTATATATGTACAGCTGGTATAAGTTACACATCTTCTTGTATATAGTGATATGGAGCATGCTGGTATAACCTGGGTGTCTTCTGTATATAATTATATATGTACAGCTGGTATAAGTTATACATCTTCTTGTATATAGTGATATGGAGCATGCTGGTATAACCTGGGTATCTTCTGTATATAATTATATATGTACAGCTGGTATAAGTTATACATCTTCTTGTATATAGTGATATGGAGCATGCTGGTGTAACCTGGGTATCTTCTGTATATAATTATATATGTACAGCTGGTATAAGTTATACATCTTCTTGTATATAGTGATATGGAGCATGCTGGTATAACCTGGGTATCTTCTGTATATAATTATATATGTACAGCTGGTATAAGTTATACATCTTCTTGTATATAGTGATATGGAGCATGCTGGTGTAACCTGGGTATCTTCTGTATATAATTATATATGTACAGCTGGTATAAGTTATACATCTTCTTGTATATAGTGATATGGAGCATGCTGGTATAACCTGGGTATACTCTGTATATAATTATATATGTACAGCTGGTATAAGTTATACATCTTCTTGTATATAGTGATCTGGAGCATGCTGGTATAATCTGGGTATCTTCTGTATATAATTATATATGTACAGCTGGTATAAGTTATACATCTTCTTGTATATAGTGATATGGAGCATGCTGGTATAACCTGGGTATCTCCTGTATATAATTATATATGTACAGCTGGTATAAGTTATACATCTCCTTGTATATAGTGATATGGAGCATGCTGGTATAACCTGGGTATCTCCTGTATATAATTATATATGTACAGCTGGTATAAGTTACACATCTTCTTGTATATAGTGATATGGAGGATGCTGGTGTAACCTGGGTATCTCCTGTATATAATTATATATGTACAGCTGGTATAAGTTATACATCTTCTTGTATATAGTGATATGGAGCATGCTGGTATAACCTGGGTATATTCTGTATATAATTATATATGTACAGCTGGTATAAGTTATACATCTTCTTGTATATAGTGATATGGAGCATGCTGGTATAACCTGGGTATCTTCTGTATATAATTATATATGTACAGCTGGTATAAGTTATACATCTTGTATATAGTGATATGGAGCATGCTGGTATAACCTGGGTATCTTCTGTATATCATTATATATGTACAGCTGGTATAAGTTATACATCTTCTTGTATATAGTGATATGGAGCATGCTGGTATATCCTGGGTATCTTCTGTATATAATTATATATGTACAGCTGGTATAAGTTATACATCTTCTTGTATATAGTGATATGGAGCATGCTGGTATAACCTGGGTATCTTCTGTATATAATTATATATGTACAGCTGGTATAAGTTATACATCTTCTTGTATATAGTGATATCGAGCATACTGGTATAACCTGGGAATCTTCTGTATAGAATTATATATGTGCAGCTGGTATAAGTTATACATCTTCTTGTATATTGTGATATGGAGCATGCTGGTATAACCTGGGTATCTTCTGTATATAATTATATATGTACAGCTGGTATAAGTTATACATCTTCTTGTATATAGTGATATGGAGCATGCTGGTATAACCTGGGTATCTTCTGTATATAATTATATATGTACAGCTGGTATAAGTTATACATCTTCTTGTATATAGTGATATGGAGCATGCTGGTGTAACCTGGGTATCTTCTGTATATAATTATATATGTACAGCTGGTATAAGTTATACATCTTCTTGTATATAGTGATATGGAGCATGCTGGTATAACCTGGGTATCTTCTGTATATAATTATATATGTACAGCTGGTATAAGTTATACATCTCCTTGTATATAGTGATATGGAGGATGCTGGTGTAACCTGGGTATCTTATGTATATAATTATATATGTACAGCTGGTATAAGTTATACATCTCCTTGTATATAGTGATATGGAGGATGCTGGTGTAACCTGGGTATCTTATGTATATAATTATATATGTACAGCTGGTATAAGTTATACATCTTCTTGTATATAGTGATATAGAGCATGCTGGTATAACCTGGGAATCTTCTGTATAGAATTATATATGTGCAGCTGGTATAAGTTATACATCTTCTTGTATATAGTGATATGGAGCATGCTGGTATAACCTGGGTATCTTCTGTATAAAATTATATATGTACAGCTGGTATATGTTATACATCTTCTTGTATATAGTGATATGGAGCATGCTGGTATAACCTGGGTATCTTCTGTATATGATTATATATGTACAGCTGGTATAAGTTATACATCTTCTTGTATATAGTGATATGGAGCATGCTGGTATAACCTGGGTATCTCCTGTATATAATTATATATGTACAGCTGGTATAAGTTATACATCTTCTTGTATATAGTGATATGGAGCATGCTGGTATAACCTGGGTATCTTCTGTATATAATTATATATGTACAGCTGGTATAAGTTATACATCTTCTTGTATATAGTGATATGGAGCATACTGGTATAACCTGGGTATCTTCTGTATATAATTATATATGTACAGCTGGTATAAGTTATACATCTTCTTGTATATAGTGATATGGAGCATGCTGGTATAACCTGGGTATCTTCTGTATATAATTATATATGTACAGCTGGTATAAGTTATACATCTTCTTGTATATAGTGATATGGAGCATGCTGGTATAACCTGGGTATCTTCTGTATATAATTATATATGTACAGCTGGTATAAGTTATACATCTTCTTGTATATAGTGATATGGAGCATGCTGGTATAACCTGGGTATCTTCTGTATATAATTATATATGTACAGCTGGTATAAGTTATACATCTTCTTGTATATAGTGATATGGAGCATGCTGGTATAACCTGGGTATCTTCTGTATATAATTATATATGTACAGCTGGTATAAGTTATACATCTTCTTGTATATAGTGATATTGAGCATGCTGGTATAACCTGGGTATCTTCTGTATATAATTATATATGTACAGCTGGTATAAGTTATACATCTTCTTGTATATAGTGATATGGAGCATGCTGGTATAACCGGGGTATCTTCTGTATATAATTATATATGTACAGCTGGTATAAGTTATACATCTTCTTGTATATAGTGATATGGAGTATGCTGGTATAACCTGGGTATCTTCTGTATATAATTATATATGTACAGCTGGTATAAGTTACACATCTTCTTGTATATAGTGATATGGAGCACGCTGGTATAACCTGGGTATCTTCTGTATATAATTATATATGTGCAGCTGGTATAAGTAATATATCTTCCTGTATATAGTTATATGGAGCATGCTGGTATAACCTGGGTATCTTCTGTATATAATTATATATGTACAGCTGATATAAGTTATACATCTTCTTGTATATAGTGATATGGAGCATGCTGGTATAACCTGGGTATCTTCTGTATATAATTATATATGTACAGCTGATATAAGTTATACATCTTCTTGTATATAGTGATATGGAGCATGCTGGTATAACCTGGGTATCTTCTGTATATAATTATATATGTACAGCTGATATAAGTTATACATCTTCTTGTATATAGTGATATGGAACATGCTGGTATAACCGGGGTATCTTCTGTATATAATTATATATGTACAGCTGGTATAAGTTATACATCTTCTTGTATATAGTGATATGGAGCATGCTGGTATAACCTGGGTATCTTCTGTATATAATTATATATGTACAGCTGGTATAAGTTATACATCTTCTTGTATATAGTGATATGGAGCATGCTGGTATAACCTGGGTATCTTCTGTATATAATTATATATGTACAGCTGGTATAAGTTATACATCTTCCTGTATATAGTGATATGGAGCATGCTGGTATAACCTGGGTATCTCCTGTATATAATTATATATGTACAGCTGGTATAAGTTATATATCTTCTTGTATATAGTGATATGGAGCATGCTGGTATAACCTGGGTATCTTCTGTATATAATTATATATGTACAGCTGGTATAAGTTATACATCTTCCTGTATATAGTGATATGGAGCATGCTGGTATAACCCGGGTATCTTCTGTATATAATTATATATGTACAGCTGGTATAAGTTATACATCTTCTTGTATACAGTGATATGGAGCATGCTGGTGTAACCTGGGTATCTTCTGTATATAATTATATATGTACAGCAGGTATAAGTTATACATCTTCTTGTATATAGTGGTATGGAGCATGCTGGTATAACCTGGGTATCTTCTGTATATAATGATATATGTGCAGCTGGTATAAGTTATACATCTTCTTGTATATAGTGATATGGAGCATGCTGGTATAACCTGGGTATCTTCTGTATATAATTATATATGTACAGCTGGTATAAGTTATACATCTTCTTGTATATAGTGATATGGAGCATGCTGGTATAACCTGGGTAACTTCTGTATATAATTATATATGTGCAGCTGGTATAAGTTATACATCTTCTTGTATATAGTGATATGGAGCATGCTGGTATAACCTGGGTATCTCCTGTATATAATTATATATGTACAGCTGGTATAAGTTATACATCTTCTTGTATATAGTGATATGGAGCATGCTGGTATAACCCGGGTATCTTCTGTATATAATTATATATGTACAGCTGGTATAAGTTATACATCTTCTTGTATACAGTGATATGGAGCATGCTGGTATAACCTGGGTATTTTCTGTATATAATTATATATGTACAGCTGGTATAAGTTATACATCTTCCTGTATATAGTGATATGGAGCATGCTGGTATAACCTGGATATCTCCTGTATATAATTATATATGTACAGCTGGTATAAGTTATACATCTTCTTGTATATAGTGATATGGAGCATGCTGGTATAACCCGGGTATCTTCTGTATATAATTATATATGTACAGCTGGTATAAGTTATACATCTTCTTGTATATAGTGATATGGAGCATGCTGGTATAACCTGGGGACCTTCTGTATATAATGATATATGTACAGCTGGTATAAGTTATACATCTTCTTGTATATAGTGATATGGAGCATGCTGGTATAACCTGGGTATTTTATGGCATGTAATATGATAATTATGAGGTCATCGTATATATTGTATGACAGAGATGATGGTGGATGATGGGTAGCGCTGACCTGGCTGGGGGTCACTCCTTAGTATGTAGGTGGAGCACACAGGTAGTCACCCCCGGCTCCGCATGCAGCACATATTAGGAGCTCAGGTGATCAGTTAGAAGGTGTTAGGATTCGCAAACAGACAGAAGGACGGACAGACACGGACAGCGGCACTTACATGATAACCGTTTTCTTGGGCACTTTAGTTTCTTGCTCAGTGACTATAAAGGAAACAATATGGAGAGCAGGGGTTAGACCGGCAGAAGCTGATGATCCATCTAATGGGGTTAAGTTCATTAAGAGGAACCTGGATGAACAGATAAAGCAGTCATGCGCCCTGCCCCTCCCCCACCTATGCCCCTCCCCATCTATGCCCCTCCTCTACCTCTACCCCACCTCTGCCATGTCCGCCATGACGAAACATCCTGGGAAATGACCCCACCCTGGATGTTGCCCGGAATCATCATACAAAACAATCACGACACAGCGTCATGTAACAATGGCGGCATCTACACCTCTAGTTTACTGCCATCAAGTGTTCATATCATAGATAGCGGCTCCGGGCACCATTTTTATGCCCAGCCCTCCTCCCTTTTTTGTGACATATAGGGCGTGTATTTCCTTTGCTGCATCTTCCAGGTTTTTGGTCCTGCTCACACAGCTGAGCGGTTGTTACAATGTATTAGTGTAGACAATCCTCTGTGATTTAAACCTAGCAGCAGCACAAATCTTTCTCCTGTTCTGAACTCTAGGCTCTTACCTGCACTAATACATTGTAACAAACTCTCAGCTGTGTGAGGAGGACTAGGTCAGCACAGATATTTAGCCTTAATATATAAATAAGAATGTTATTTTTCACTGACAGCAAGCAAAGATGTTGAAAATGTAGAGGAAGTGAAAGACAATGTCTTTTAGAAAGTGTCAGAATTTTTACTCTTATACAATGAAGCTTTAATTATAGAAGCCTGCGCTGGCCCTTTAAGGTACTTCTACATCTAAGGGGGTTTATGAACCCACACGGAGAGTTATAACCCCCATCATCTCTTACTCCCACCAGGTGCTTCTCATCCTACTCAACTGAGCCGCGTCCACGGAAATGTCACGGGACTGGACCAAGCAGCGGAATAACCAGACTCCACGTAGTAATGGCGCCCGTACACACAGCAGTGGAGCGCCGCCAAAAAACGCAGTCAATCCGGGGGGTGTCTGGTAACATTTAAAGCCTCACTCCGCAGCACCGCTGGATAAATACTCATAATCCACTACTGCCCTCATCATGTGCTGAGTGTTATACTCCCTCCAGATACAGAGACAATAATGGTAGGACATCACCTCGGACTGTGCAGCTGAACTCTGTTAGGAGCAAACCAGCAGAATTTGGACTGCAGCTCTGGATGTGACTGGAGTATAAGACGTATATAAGAGTATGATGTAAGTAATGAAGTAAAGCATATTCAGGGAGTCGGCGTCATTCAGACATAACAGGACTCTCTGCGTTGAGTTGACTCATGAATTGCGCCAGTGATATAAAAGGGGGAGAACATGTGAATTAAAATGCCCCCCCCCCACAGGGATCTCAGTCATTTACACCCCCGCGCTTCCAGGAGCCGCCTCGATCATCCGGCTCAATCATCCTCACTAGTGGGAGAAGGAAGAGGTCCAGCCTGACACCGTCCAACTACAGACATGATGAAGAACCGGGCAGCGAATCCTCACATAGACCGGGAAGGTGTGGAGAAGAAGACCAAGCAAAACCTCCACCCTCAGCGGACAACTCCTTCATCTCCTCCCCAGACACAGAAAGTCCAGCTGTGCCTATTCCCACATTACACGGAGGCCTCACGCACACAAACGTAAAATCGCCCGGAATCACGGGCCCATGGACTACTATTGGCCACGGGTACCTCCCCGTATGCTTACAGGAAGGTGCCCGGGCCGTTGAAAAACATGGAACATGTCCTATTTCAGGCCGTAATAACAGCACGGGCAGCCCATAGAAGTCTATGGGGCTCCCATAATCACGGGAGCGT
Source organism: Rhinoderma darwinii (assembly GCF_050947455.1). Lineage (NCBI taxonomy): Eukaryota > Metazoa > Chordata > Amphibia > Anura > Rhinodermatidae > Rhinoderma > Rhinoderma darwinii. The sequence goes on from NW_027461776.1 coordinate 207,943, forward strand.
TGCTAGGCGACGTCAGGAGATAGTCACTGTCCAGGGTGCTGAAAGAGTTAAACGATCGGCAGTAACTCTCAGCACCCGGGACAGTGACTACCCCTGGAGTTAATAGTATTAAGAGTTAACTTACCCAGAACTCCCTGCTTCTTCCTCCAGTCCGGCCTCCCATGTGACATTTCATCCCATGTGACCGCTGCAGCCAATCACAGGCCAATCACAGGCTGCAGCGGTCACATGGACTGCCGCGTCATACAGGGAGGTCGGACTGGAAGTCAAAAGAGGGACGCGTCACCAAGACAACGGTACGTATGAACTTCTTTTACTTTCAATCTCTGCGGAAACTCTGCCAGAAAGAGCTGCCCCTTCTCTCTATCCAGCACTGATAGAGAGAAGGGGCTGCCGATTCGTGCAGAGAAAACGGGTCCATAAATACAGGTGGACCGTAAATACTGGTGGAATACGTGTGTCAAAGGACCCGTATATACGCCAGTATTTACGGGAGGAAAAAAATACGTTTGTGTGCATGAGGCCTCGCTAGTGACCACTCCAACTCCTGCTCTGCTCATCTCCTCCTACTCCTCTCCTCCTCCTGCTCTGCTCTGCTCCTCCCCACCTCCTGCTCTGCGCCTCCCCACCTCCTGCTCTGCTCCCCTCCTCCTCCTGCTCTGCTCCTCCCCACCTCCTGCTCTGCTCATCTCCTCCTACTCCTCCCTCCTCCTGCTCTGCGCCTCCCCACCTCCTGCTCTGCTCCTCTCCTCCTCCTGCTCTGCTCCTCTCCACCTTCTCCTCTGCTCCTCTTTACTACCTGCTCCTCTCCTCCTCCTGCTCTGCTCCTCCCCACCTCCTGCTCTGCTCATCTCCTCCTACTCCTCTCCTTCTCCTGCTCTGCTCCTCCCCACCTCCTGCTCTGCGCCTCCCCACCTCCTGCTCTGCTCCTCTCCTCCTCCTGCTCTGTTCCTCTCCACCTCCTGCTCTGCTCCTCTTTACTACCTGCTCCTCTCCTCCTCCTGCTCTGCTCCTCCCCACCTCCTGCTCTGCACATCTCCCCCCTGCTCCCCACCTCTTGCTCCTCTCCTGCTCTGTTTCTCTCCTCCGCATGCTGTGCTCCTCCCCACCTCCTGCTCTGCTCCTCCCCACCTCCTGCCCTGCTCCTCCCCACCTCCTGCTCTGCTCCTCTCCTCCTGCTCCTCACCACTACCTGCACTACTCATCTCCACCTCCTGCTCTGCTCCTCCCCACCTCCTGCTCTCATCTCCTCCTCTTGCTCTGCTCCTGTCCTCCTCCTACTCATCTCCACTACCTACTCCTCCCCTCCCCACCTCCTGCTCTGCTCCTCCTCCTCTCCACTACCTACTCCTCCTCCCCACCTCCTGCTCTGTGCCTCTCCTCCTCCTGCTCTGCTCTTCCCCACCTCCTGCTCTGCTCATCTCCTCCTCCTGCTCTGCTCATCTCCTCCTCCTGCACTGCTCATCTCCACCTCCTGCACTGCTCATCTCCACCTCCTGCACTGCTCATCTCCACCTCCTGCTCTGCTCATCTCCACCTCCTGCTCTGCTCATCTCCACCTCCTGCTCTGCTCATCTCCACCTCCTGCTCTGCTCCTCCACCTCCTGCTCTGCTCCTCCACCTCCTGCACTGCTCATCTCCACCTCCTGCTCTGCTCATCTCCACCTCCTGCTCTGCTCATCTCCACCTCCTGCTCTGCTCATCTCCACCTCCTGCTCTGCTCCTCCCCCTCCTGCTCTGCTCCTCCCCACCTCCTGCTCCTGTCCTCCTCCTCCCCACCTCCTGCTCTGCGCCTCTCCTCCTCCTGCTCTGCTGTTCCCCACCTCCTGCTCCGCACCTCCTGCTCCGCTCCTCCCCACCTCCTGCTCCGCTCTTCCCCACCTCCTGCTCCGCTCTTCCCCACCTCCTGCTCTGCTCATCTCCTCCTGCTCCTCTCCACTACCTGCACTGCTCATCTCCACCTCCTGCTCTGCTCCTGTCCTCCTCCTACTCCACTACCTACTCCTCTCCTCCTCCTCCCCAGCTCCTGCTCTACTCCTCTCCTGCTGCTCCTCCTCCCCACCTCCTGCCCTGCTCCTCCCCACCTCCTGCTCTGCTCCTCCCCACCTCCTGCTCTGCTCATCTCCTCCTCCTGTTCTGCTCCTCCCCACCTCCTTCTCTGCTCCTCCACACCTGACACCTGCTGCTCTGCTCATCCCCACCCTGCTCCCCACCTCCTGCTCCTCCCCACCTCCTGCTCCTCCCCACCTCCTGCTCTGCTCCTCCCCACCTCCTGCTCTGCTCCTTCCCACCTCCTGCTCTGCTCCTTCCCACCTCCTGCTCTGCTCCTCCCCACCTCCTGCTCTGCTCCTCCCCACCTCCTTCTTTGCTCCTCCCCACCTGCTGCTCTGCTCATCTCCACCCTGCTCCCCACCTCCTGCTCTGCTCCTCCTCACCTCCTGCTCTGCTCCTCCTCCTGCTCCTCCCCACCTCCTGCTTTTATCATCTCCTCCTCCGGCTCTGCTCCTCCCCACCTGCTGCTCTGCTCATCTCCACCCTGCTCCCCACCTTCTGCTCTGCTCCTCCCCACCTCCTGCTCTGCTCATCTCCACCCTGCTCCCCACCTCCTGCTCTGCTCCTCTCCTCCTCCTGCTCTGCTCCTCCCCACCTCCTTCTCCTCCTGCCCACCTCCTGCTCTGCTCCTCTCCTTCTCTGCTCCTCCCCACCTCCTGCTTTGCTAATATCCTCCTCCTCCTGCTCTGCTCATCCCCACCTGCTGCTCTGCTCATCTCCACCCTGCTCCCCACCTCCTGCTCTGCTCCTCCCCACCTCCTGCTCTGCTCCTCCCCACCTCCTGCTCTGCTCCTTCCCACCTCCTCTGCTCCTCCCCACCTCCTCTGCTCCTCCCCACCTGCTGCTCTGCTCATCTCCACCCTGCTCCCCACCTCCTGCTCTGCTCCTCTCCTGCTCCTCCTCACCTCCTGCTCTGCTCCTCCCCACCTCCTGCTCTGCTCCTCCCCACCTCCTGCTCTGCTCATCTCCTTCTCTTGCTCTGCTCATCTCCTTCTCTTGCTCTGCTCCTCCCCACCTCCTGCTTTGCTCATCTCCTCCTCCTCTGCTCCTCCACACCTGCTGCTCTGCTCATCCCCACCCTGCTCCCCACCTCCTGCTCTGCTCCTCTCCTAATCCTCCCCACCTCCTTCTCTGCTCCTCCCCACCTGCTGTTCTGCTCATCTCCACCCTGCTCCCCACCTCCTGCTCTGCTCCTCCCCACCTCCTGCTCTGCTCATCTCCACCCTGCTCCCCACCTCCTGCTCTGCTCCTCTCCTCCTCCTGCTCCTCCCCACCTACTTCTCCTCCCCTGCTCTGCTCCACTCCTCCTCTGCTCCTCCCCACCTCCTTCTCCTCCGCATGCTGTGCTCTTCCCCACCTCCTGCTCGGCTCCTCCCCACCTCCTGCTCGGCTCCTCCCCACCTCCTGCTCGGCTCATCCCCACCACCTGCTCGGCTCATCCCCTCCTCCTCTGCTCCTGTCCTCCTCCTACTCCTCTCCACTACCTGCTCCTCTCCTGCTCTGCTCCTCCCAACCTCCTGCTCTGCTCCTCTCTTCCTTGTGCTTTTCTCCTCCCCACCTCCTGTTCTGCTTCTGCTCTGCTTCTCTCCTCCTCCTGCTCTGCTTCTCTCCTCCTCCTGCTCTGGTCCTCTCCTCCTCCTGCTCTGGTCCTCTCCCCCTCCTGCTCTGGTCCTCTCCCCCTCCTGCTCTGGTCCTCTCCCCCTCCTGCTCTGGTCCTCTCCCCCTCCTGCTCTGGTCCTCTCCTCCTCCTGCTCGGGCTCCTCTCCCCCTCCTGCTCTGGTCCTCCCCTCCTCCTGCTCGGGCTCCTCTCCCCCTCCTGCTCTGGTCCACTCCTCCTCCTTCTCTGGTCCTCTCCTCCTCCTGCTCGGGCTCCTCTCCTCCTCCTGCTCGGGCTCCTCTCCCCCTCCTGCTCGGTCCCCCCCCCCCTTCCTGCTCTGCGCCTCTTTGTGCTTTTCTCCTCTCCACCTTCTGCTCTGCATTTTTCCTTTCTCCTGCTCTGCTTCTCTCCAGCTCCTGCTTCTCTCCTGCTCTGCTTCTCTCCTGCTTCTCTCCTGCTCCTGCTCTGCTTCTCTCCTGCTCCTCTCCTGCTCCTGCTCTGCTTCTCTCCTGCTCCTGCTCTGCTTCTCTCCTGCTCCTGCTCTGCTTCTCTCCAGCTCCTGCTTCTCTCCAGCTCCTGCTTCTCTCCTGCTCCTGCTTCTTTCATTTCTCCTGCTCTGCTTCTCTCCAGCTCCTACTTCTTTCCTTTCTCCTGCTCTGCTTCTCTCCAGCTCCTGCTTCTCTCCAGCTCCTGCTTCTCTCCAGCTCCTGCTTCTCTCCAGCTCCTGCTTCTCTCCTGCTCCTGCTTCTCTCCTGCTCCTGCTTCTTTCATTTCTCCTGCTCTGCTTCTCTCCAGCTCCTGCTTCTTTCCTTTCTCCTGCTCTGCTTCACTTCACCTCCTGCTTCTCTCCTGCTCCTGCTCCTGCTTCTCTCCTGCTTCTCTCCAACTTCTGCTCTGCTTCTCTCCTGCTCCTGTTCCTCTCCTGCTCTGCTTCTCTCCTGCTCCTGTTCTGTTTCTCTCCTGCTCTGCTTCTCTCCTGCTCCTGTTCTGTTTCTCTCCTGCTCTGCTTCTCCTGCTCTGCTTCTCTCCAACTTCTGCTCTGCTTCTCTCCAACTTCTGCTCTGCTTCTCTCCAGCTCCTGCTCTGCTTCTCTCCTGCTCCTGCTCTGCTTCTCTCCTGCTCTGCTTCTCTCCAGCTCCTGCTCTGCTTCTCTCCTGCTCCTGCTCTGCTTCTCTCCTGCTCTGCTTCTCTCCTGCTCTGCTTCTCTCCTGCTCTGCTTCTCTCCTGCTCCTGTTCTGTTTCTCTCCTGCTCTTGCTTCTTTCCTTTCCTTTCTCCTGCTCTGCTTCACTTCACCTCCTGCTCTCCTCCTGAGGATGTTTTTACTGCAGATGCTCCTGTTATTATAGTGGGATGTGATATTATATTCTGCGCCTTGACAACCCATTTATTACAACACAAAACCAGTCACTATCACTCCATGAGCGGGTCTCGGAGGGGAGAGGGGGTTAGTGAGGAGGTTTGAGACGCTGCATGCACAGGACGAGCTCCCATCCAGCAATAACATACATTGTAGTCACATCCCACATGCTGGTGTGAGCCGTGCACAAGACACATGCCAAGCTGCAGCGAAGTTCATGATGTATGTGTATCTACTCTTCTAAATCCCAACTAATCAATGACCATCCCCAAATCTAACAATATTCAGTCAGTTCTTCTATTTCTATGTTGTAGGGGCGTCTGCTCTGTATTCTGGGGGATAATATGATGGAGACTTTGGGTCACATGGAAGAATGCTGCAGTTTGCAGATGAGCTTTAAAGCTCAACTTTACCGCACGGTCATCAGAGTTCCCACAATGCACTCTATTCAGGTTACAGGGGACTGAAAGAATTGTGACTGCAGCTCTGGATGTGACTAGAGCATTATACAGGATGTAGCCCAGGATGAGTAACAGGTGAGTAAAGCAGAGTATTGACCCAGGTATCAGTGTTACGTGGAGATTTCTCTGTATAAATGTTGTATGAGAATAGAATTGTAATAAATGATTGAATTAGGCTTAGATCATCACCCCTCCCCACCCAGGGGTCCTGCACCCGAGTGCCATCTCCCACCTACCCATCCCTTGTAGGAGAGAAGGGCGATGAGCTGGGACCCCTCCTCTCCGTGGCCCTATTAGCAGCTGCAGGGGCTCTCTATAGGACACAGGCCCTCAAATCCCAGACGTAAATCTTCTGAAATGTCCATCAGCAGAATCGGGAGAAGGACCGGAGACGCCAGTGATCCGACTGGAGAGATCCAAACAAGACGACGAGGATGACGCCGTAAAGATCCGTCACATATAAACAAGACGCTGCTCTCTAGTGAATGGGTAGGCTGCATTCTCAGTGATGTCACCGCTGCTCTCTAGTGAATGGATAGGCTGCATTCTCAGTGATGTCACCGCTGCTCTCTAGTGAATAGATAGGCTGCATTCTCAGTGATGTCACCACTGCTCTCTAGTGAATAGATAGGCTGCATTCTCAGTGATGTCACCGTTGCTCTCTAGTGAATGGATAGGCCTCATTCTCAGTGATGTCACCGCTGCTCTCTAGTAAATGGATAGGCTGCATTCCCAGTGATGTCACCGCTGCTCTCTAGTGATGGATAGGCTGCATGCTGTGATGTCACCGCTGCTCTCTAGTGAATGGATAGGCTGCATCCTCAGTCATGTCACCGCTGCTCTCTAGTGAATGGATAGGCTACATTCCCAGTGATGTCACCGCTGCTCTCTAGTGAATGGATAGGCTGCAATCTCAGTGATGTCACCGCTCCTCTCTAGTGAATGGATAGGCTGCATTCTCAGTGATGTCACCGCTGCTCTCTAGTGAATGGATAGGCTGCATTCTAAGTGACGTCACCGCTGCTCTCTAGTGATTGGATAGGCTGCATTCTCAGAGATGTTACCGCTGCTCTCTAGTGAATGGATAGTCTGCATCCTCAGTGATGTCACCGCTGCTCTCTAGTGAATGGATAGGCTGCATTCCCAGTGATGTCACCGCTGCTCTCTAGTGAATGGATAGGCTGCAATCTCAGTGATGTCACCGCTGCTCTCTAGTGAATGGATAGGCTGCATTCTCAGTGATGTCACCGCTGCTCTCTAGTGAATGGATAGGCTGCATTCTAAGTGACGTCACCGCTGCTCTCTAGTGAATGGATAGGCTGCATTCTCAGTGATGTCACCGCTGCTCTCTAGTGATTGGATAGGCTGCATTCTCAGTGATGTCACCGCTGCTCTCTAGTGATTGGATAGGCTGCATTCTCAGTGATTGGTTAAGTTGTAACCTGACACATATAGCACCTCTATTCATTGGCAGCAAGTTCTATGTAATATTATGATGATTAATGATAAATACCAGTGACGATGCCACTTTTCTAGGGCAGCAGAACCCACAATATATTTTGATCCATTTGATTGGTTCCCCTTTTTCCATCATATAACATACAGTTCACCCCCACGTTCAGCAGCTCTGGGAATATTCAGGACTTATCTGTACGTGCACAGGAGGCCGGGGGTTCATTTCATGGTTATACGACAGCGAGGTCCGGACATAATCTATGATCTACAGTATTGGGGTCATGAAGGAGTTAACGAATCCCTACAATCCCCGGACACTACCAATCCTTACACTGAGGGGCGTCTTACCTTCGATGCACATGGTCTGGTCGCCTCTTCTCTCCTGCGCCATCATTGCTGCGGTCTGTACGGTCAGCTCCGCTCCGCTGCGCGTCGACCCCAGTCTGTTCACCATCTGGACGGAGGCAGAAGTTACACGGGAACATCATTGAAAGCCTTATATCCTGCTGGAAACAGTCAGCATGGTGCTGATAGAAACATCCCTGATAGCTCAGCGGAGACTATAATATACTCAGTGCCAGCATGTGAGGTCTGAGAGCTAACAGGAAAGCAGCAGTATTGTGGAAACAGCCCTCGATGTGACTGGAGTATAAGATATAACCCACGTGCCAGCCCTCTTGAGGAACCTTTGAAACTTGGAAACCTCCCAAACAGTAACAAGAGTGCAGCACCATTCTACAGGGGGGTCACTGCCCATGAGGAGGAGGAGGGGGCACTGCCCATGAAGAGGGGGCACTGCCCATGAAGAGGAGGGGGGGACAATGCCCATGAGGAGGTGGAGGGGGGGCACTGCCCATGAGGAGGAGGAGGGGGCACTGCCCATGAGGAGGAGGAGGAGGGGGCACTGCCCATCAGGAGGGGGCGCTGTCCTGTTTTGGCGATCTGCGGGGCTGTAGATACAATGTGGGCTTTGCAGGATTTAACCCCTGATACTCCCGGCAGTCGCTCTCCTCACAGAGTTACGGGGGCTGCTGAATCTGTTGTGGAGCTTCTCTCTGGATTACCTGATTGGTCTCACTCGTTTGACGCACTATTAGTCTAGTTCACACAGTGCAGATTTGATGCAGATTTTACAACCAGGAACAGAAGAAATGTATAAAGGAATATCTGTCTCCTGGGTCCAATTCTGGTTTTGGCTTAAAAAAATGCTTTAAAAAATCTGCAGCAAATCTGCACTGTGTGAACGAGGCCTAAAACTCTGGTCCTTGCGCTTCCTCCTTGCCAGACTATTGAGCTTTTCTGCCTCTCTACAACCTGTTGCCGCTTATCTCTCTACAGAACCTGGACTGTTACGTGACCCCTCCTGGATTTATCACCCCTCTGCCAGATTGTTTCAGCCTCTGAATATTCTACAGACCCTGACAGGAGAAGTGTAATGTTTTATTTATCTGGGCACAACATGGCACTCTGGGCACTGCTTAGCTCTATGTTGGCATACTATAGCATTATGTGGGCAAAGTATGGAACTCTATGGCGCTATTCGGCTCTATGTGGGCGCTGTACGGCTCTATGTGGGCACTGTACGGCTCTATGTGGGCACTTTACCGCTCTATGTGGGCACTGTACGGCTCTATGTGGGCACTTTACCGCTCTATGTGGGCACTGTACCGCTCTATGTGGGCACTGTACCGCTCTATGTGGGCACTTTACCGCTCTATGTGGGCACTGTACGGCTCTATGTAGGCACAGTACAACTCTATGTGGGCACTTTACCGCTCTATGTGGGCACTGTACGGCTCCATGTAGACAAATCAGGGCACTATGATTGTACTATTTGGCACAATATTAACACTGTTTGGCTATATAGGGCACAGTACGGTACTCTACGGGCATCATTTGTTTCCATGTGGACACTATATGGCTCTATACGGGCACTGTACTGCTGTGTGGGCACTGTATGGCACTGTGTGAGAACTCTTTGGACTGGCAGTATATTGGCGCGATGTTCTGCAGTGTCCCTGCGGTCCCTCGTTGCTCAGCTGGGATAGTTGCTCTGGGTTATCTGGACACAGTATGGAGATGTTCGCTGACACAATGTCACGACACACACGCACCTCACACTCGTAGTGTCCGGTGTCGTCCTTCGTTGCGTTCTTTATCACGAGGACCAACATGCCGCTCCTCGGTTCAGCGAACGTCTGGTGTTTATTGGAGTCTGTCAGCAGAAGTCCGTCCCTGTACCACCTGTAACCGCACGTCGTCAGTCAGGGGGCAACTCGTGTACTACAACTCTCAGCATCACATCTACAGACCATGATGGGGGTCACTCACCTGATCTGTGGGTACGGCGCCCCCTCCACAATACATGAGAACTGCGCATCTTCTCCATCCACAAAGTAAACGCTCCGCATCTTACTGATAAATCTGGGGGGAACTGACGAGACAGGAACAATTCATCACACAAGGCAAAATACTCTGTGCTGCTGTGGCAACCCTGCTGCCTCCGCTTTGTAACTTGCATTCTGTTATCTCCAACAAGATCCGCACACTCCTCCCCTGAAATACTCTGCACTGCTGAGGAACCCTACTCCTTCTACTATGTAATACTCTGTGCTGCTGTGGTAACACTGTGACACCCCCCCACAAAGCCAGCAAACTCCTATACTGAAATAATCTGTGCTGCTGTGGGAACACTGCTCCTCTCACTATGTAACACTGTGACCCCCCCCCCCCCACAAAACCAGCAAACTCCTATCCTGAAATAATCTGTGCTGCTGTGGAAACACTGCCGATTGACTTGTAAATCCTCTGCTCTGCTCATCATTAGTAACATCAGGTCTTATACTCTAGTCACACCCACAGCTGCCGTCACAATTCTGCTCGTTTCCTGCTAGATTTCAGGTTACAGAATCTCACTGCTAGTTCAGTGCACGGTAATGAATACTACATCTCTCAATATGCAGGGCAGCGAGGTGCAGGAGGTTCAGCTTTTAGGGGAGTGTCTGTCAGGAAACGTAGTGATAAACTCAGAAGCTGCAGCTTTGGATGTTACCAGAAAAAAACACCTGATGTAACAGCAGAAATTAGAAAGCATCTCTGGATGTGACTAGAGTAGAAGAAATGCTGCAGCTCTAGATGTAACTGGAATATGGGACATAATGTTACAGCTTATTGGTGACAGCAGCTCTGGATGTGACTGAAGTATAAGATATGATGCAGCTCTTGATGTGACTGGAGTATAAGATATGATGCATCTCTGGATGTGACTAGAGCATAAGATATGATGCATCTCTGGATGTGACTGGATTATAAAATATGATGCATCTTTGGATGTGACTAGAGTATAAGATATGATGCATCTCTGGGTGTGACTGAAGCATCGGACATGTTACAGTAGACTGGTGACTGTAGCTCTAGATGTGACTGGAGTAGTAGATATGATATAACCGCAGATACTAGAATGCAGCTCTGGATGTGACTGGAGTATAAGACCCGATGTAGCTGAGGATCAGTACATATAGGGATTTACAGTTACTCAGCGCTATATGCAGCGTCAGTGTGACCCGTGTAATGCCCGTCCTGCTCTGTTTAACCCCTCGGTGACTGACTACAGGGCAGACTTGGGTTGGATGAAGTTTCCACCTCCGGAACAGAGAGACACCGACCGCTCCTCCACCGCCAGCAACATTCACCTTGGACCAGGATCTTGCCCAGTGTACTGGCAGTGCCCGCCGGGCTGCTGGCGAAGCACATGTACTGCCCGGAGTCGGCGCCGCTCATATTGTCCAGGATCAGGGTGCAGGAACCGTCCGGATCCTCAATGACGATGTGGTGCGGATCCACCTCCACGGAGCGACCGTCTGCGAGGAGACAAGTGACATCATCATGTGGGGGGGCTGGGACCGCGGTACATGGGGCAGAGCTCCTCCTGTCACCCGTCTCTGAGGCCGGGACCGCGGTACATGGGGCAGAGCAGCTCCTGTCACCCGTCTCCTCCTGTCCTCTCTGAGGCCGGGACCGCGGTACATGGGGCAGAGCTCCTCCTGTCACCCGTCTCTGAGGCCGGGACCGCGGTACATGGGGCAGAGCTCCTCCTGTCACCCGTCTCTGAGGCCGGGACCGCGGTACATGGGGCAGAGCAGCTCCTGTCACCCGTCTCCTCCTGTCCTCTCTGAGGCCGGGACCGCGGTACATGGGGCAGAGCTCCTCCTGCATGGGGCAGAGCTCCTCCTGTCACCCGTCTCCTCCTGTCCTCTCTGAGGCCGGGACCGCGGTACATGGGGCAGAGCTCCTCCTGCATGGGGCAGAGCTCCTCCTGTCACCCGTCTCTGAGGCCGGGACCGCGGTACATGGGGCAGAGCTCCTCCTGTCACCCGTCTCTGAGGCCGGGACCGCGGTACATGGGGCAGAGCTCCTCCTGTCACCCGTCTCCTCCTGTCCTCTCTGAGGCCGGGACCGCGGTACATGGGGCAGAGCTCCTCCTGCATGGGGCAGAGCTCCTCCTGTCACCCGTCTCTGAGGCCGGGACCGCGGTACATGGGGCAGAGCTCCTCCTGTCACCTGTCTCCTCCTGTCCTCTCTGAGGCCGGGACCGCGGTACATGGGGCAGATCTCCTCCTGTCACCCGTCTCTGAGGCCGGGACCGCGGTACATGGGGCAGAGCTCCTCCTGTCACCCGTCTCTGAGGCCGGGACCGCGGTACATGGGGCAGAGCTCCTCCTGTCACCCGTCTCTGAGGCCGGGACCGCGGTACATGGGGCAGATCTCCTCCTGTCACCCGTCTCTGAGGCCGGGACCGCGGTACATGGGGCAGAGCTCCTCCTGTCACCCGTCTCTGAGGCCGGTACCGCGGTACATGGGGCAGAACTGTCATCTCCTGTCACCCGTCTCTGGGCTCCCACGTAGCGTAAACGCTGCGGAATTTACAGAACCAGCAAAGTGGATGAGACTTCGAGAATCTCCGGCCCGCGATGTGGAAAAAAACGCCACGTAAACGTTAATGTCAATTTATGCTGCGTTTTCCTCGCTTTTCTGTTGCAGGTTTTCCCCAGTGATTTCAATGGGGATGTAAAATCCGAAACAGAAGGACGAGTGTTGCGACTTTTGGGGGGGAAATCACAGCAATTCTGCCGCAAAAATTGCAACTCAGTAAAAAAAAAAAATCATACTTACCCAGAACTCCCTGCTTCCTGCAGCCCGGCCTCCTCGGAGAACGTTTCATCCCATGTGACTGCTGCAGCCAATCACAGCGTCATCCCGGGGGGCCGGACCACGCACAGGGAAGAGGGGGGGGAGGGGGGGTAAGTGCGGACGTTTGTTTGTTACTCCATCAAAAACGCACAACGACACGGTTCGGTCTTTTGGACGGAAGCTGCTGTGGGTTCCAGGTCGGATACGCTGCAGTTTTTACGCACCGACCCGCGGGAGCCCGGCCTTATAGTGGTGTTTGTATTTGTATGTAGCCCCGGTCTCTGCCCTGGGGGGTCTGTCTGTATAAAGATCCCCCCCCATGACACGCGGTCACTATTCATTACAGAGTGATAGAAATGAAGCTCAATCTCTGTACAATGGGAAGTTCTACAACTTTCTGTTTCAATTCCTCATCATTGACAAGATCTCTGCTTGCTGTCATTGAATAAGAACATTTTCATGTACATCCAAGGGCAGCAATCCTACCAAGTCCTTCTCTTAGCTGAGAATTTGTTACAATTGTATCAGTCTAATGTTCTGTTAGGTAAACAGCCCGGACCCCAGACTGATACATTGTAACAAACTACTAGATAGGTAATTGGTGTAGCTGATGTCTTCATCTCACAGGCTGAGCCCCGGGACGGGGACGCCCCATTATTCACGAGGACTATAGATGACCAGTCAGGTTGTGAGGGGGGAGGGGTATAGGTTTTAGATTGGGGGTCCCGGTTCCTCACGCTGCTCCTCTCCCCGGCACGGTCCCGGTTCTTCACTCAGGTAAGCGCTGCCATCATTACCTTTGTACCAGCTGACGGTGGGTTTTGGGGTCCCGGTGACACGACACGCCAGTTTGACCGTTTCTCCCAGCTCAGCTGAACAATCTGCCAGCACCTCGATGAAGTGCGGGGGGTCTGCAATACAAGACATTTAGACATAGTAAGCAATGAAAGTCATAAAATACGACGTGCTGCACCCCATTATAGACGCATTACTACAGCTATAGAGGGGTTGTCGAGGCCCCTCCTACATTCTCCAACAGATATAAAGGGGACGTTTGATAAGAGGAGTGGGGTCTGCTTTATTCCCAGTAATAGCGCCCCCTCCTGTCCATGGCTGTGTGTGGTATTCAGGTGAATGTGGCTGTAGTCACGGCCATGGACAGGAGGGGGCGCTGTTACTGGGAATAAAGCAGACCCTCCTCCTCTTCTCATACATCACCCCCCCCCCCCAAATACAATAAATGTTTAGGAAGGATAGAATTGTTCTCCCAAAGGCCGGAGTCATGTGATATAATATAATACAACCCCTCCCCCGTACAGACCATGGGGGGGCCTATAGGGTCAAGGACGAGATATCCAGGATGGGGGTGTATTAGTTGTAGTGCCCACTGGGGGGCGACGTGGTGGCGGACATAACATTGGCGGGTCGGATCGCTGCTTCCAGGCCGGTGACCCCCCCCCCCAGACTTGGTGACACTCACTCCACAGCGGCAGACTGAAGCGCTGCTGAATGCCGCTGATCTCCTTCACCCAGGAATTCTTAATGATCACCGTCCGCGCCTGCAGCAAATATTTGCGCACTGAGTCCTCGCGTTCGTGCCAGATCTCGAAGGCTCGGTCGTCTCCTTCCACCTGATCGTTCACATCAATGTTCGTCAGCTGAGGAGGAAACAGTCAACAAGAGGCTGATACAGAAACTGAGGGCATATCCAGAAAGTATGTGAACCCCACGTCATGCTGGGATGATCTGCACGGTGAACGTCACTGACATCATGGTGGTTATATAGGCCCCAGGCAATAAAAGAGAGGAAACAAAACACGGCGCCGCATAGTGCAAATTACCCAGGTGATTAATAGAGAGCCGGAGGGATCATAAAATGCGCTTCACCTCGGAGGGTTTGCACTGCCAGGTCCATAAAACGCAACAACAAACGAGCACAAAAAGAGAGAAAAAACTAGGACCACAAAAGGCGCCGTTAATAAGAGGGAGATAGTTCCATAGAGTATTTCGCTGTGTATTTAAACTGCTTTCATTCACCACAATTGTATTGGCCTGATGAAGACGCCGTCCGGTGCTGAAACGCGTAGCCTGACCACCTATTTCTATATATCATTTTGTACCTCCCTCTTTTTCTCTCCTTTTCTGCCAGGCAATACAAGTCAGGCGCCCCTTATCAACCAAGACTCGCAGTGACACTTATATGAGTGCACATCTGACCTGATCATCGGGCTCTGGGTCACCACTGAACACTGCCCAAATGGCCAATCCACCCCTGACAAACACCTCCAAGCCTCAATAATAACTCATTACCCGGCTAGAGGCATTGTGGGAGATTTCTCCCTACATCAAACAATTGACCAGTATCTGCAGAGGAGGAAATCAGCAGCATTATAAATGCAGCTCTTGATGTAACTTGAGTATGAGACACAATGCAACAGCATTATTGTGACTGCAGCTCTGCATGTGACTGGAGGTTTGATTAACCGGCTCCCTCCCTCCATGATGCCCTTGTACAGACCTTCATCATGTTCTTGAAGACGTAGCTGTAGGTGTCCGTCCTGGTATCTCTCTTAGGTTTACAGATGATGACATAATTCTTAAACAGGAAGACGTGACGATTGTGTCCCTTCCACGCCATTCGGGCCCCTGGAGCTCCTTCCCAGACAATGAAGTGGCCCTAAATGGAAGAAAATGAAGACGACACTAAACATCGCTCCACAGGACAGTGACAACCAGAGGGAGAACCAATCACAAGGCAGAAATAAAGGAGGACGCTGTCCGCTCAGGGTGTGACACGACTCCACGCGGTTCACTAGTGCGGACATTGTGCAGGTTCATCTCCTACGTTTGTGGTTGTCTTCTCCACCTGACCAAAAAGATTCTTCGAAAGTCCCCATTTAAAGGTCCATGAAACGCGTCAGTCCATCAGAAATTGAGACATTTTGTAGGCCTGGATCTTATTCCAGATATAATTAAAGGGTCACTCCACCCAACAATCAAGTATCTCAACTGGGGACCATTATTTTATTTTACTGTGGGAGGAGCATGGCAACCGGCTGCATAGGGGAGAACTAATCTGACTAGGACTGCAGGGCTGTGAGGGCCTATGTGGCCCCTGGGATCCTGCCATCTTGTTTTACAGTCGACCTTGGGGTTTCGATAATGTGATCGCCGCCCATTAGGATGGCGCTGAGCAGTTATTACCTGTCGTATGGGCTCTCCAAGCGCCTCCAGCGTCCCGGGGTAATTCTCTATAAGTGACACGTGCAGGAAGTTCTCCGCCCTCCGGGTCAGCGCAGATACGATTGAATAGGCCTGCTCCAGCAGCGCACAGTTCTTGCCGTTCCTGGCCTTGTTCCGGATCATTTCCTGCAGGATCAGGAGGATTTACACAATAAACATTTACAGAATATTTTAAAAACTTGCAATAAATTAAAAAATATCCTGTAGATGCTCCGTGAGCCCTCTCCTCCGCCTTTCCACCAGTGTGAATGTATTTATCGGACTATAATAGTCTAAAAAATGGTCGTTCACCCAACACATATGTTCCCCAGCTCTGGGCAGCACAGCTGCAGCATGCATGTCGTTTCAGTAAAGTAGAGATGAGTGGCTGCCAAATACCTCCAGCGTGGTCTCATAACCCCAGCAGGCGTGGAGGATGCGCCCATAGCGGTTCCTAATCCTTTATCTCTCATCTTATCCGCGGAGTTACAAATGAGATTGTTTTACCTTGTGGAGTCGGCGTCCGTTCCTTACCTTGAGAATGACCTGATAGCGCTGAATTCTACTTATTGGCCTCTCCAGGTAATGTTGGAGAGGAGGCGCCGGGGGTGTGGAGGGGTCCGACAGCACCAGAGTATCCTCAGTGTATTTCTGAAATGAACCACAGATGAGCACACATCATATATGGAGGGGGACACTACACTGTGCGCCCCCAAAACATACATCATATGCAGAGAGTGGAAACTGAGGCACCTAATATATATATATATATATATATATATATATCATATCCCTAATGTAGTACATTGCTGGTGGTCGCCGACTAAACCAAGAAACGTCTCAACAGTGTCCTCTGCTGGTCAGAAGCTGCAACAGCAAAGAATATTCTGCTCACAATCCTGATTGTAATAAAACTTTAACTCCAGCAGATAGGAGATTCCTTTTTCGATTATTCATTGCTCCGAATATACGGAATATTTTCAGCTTTTTAATTTTACAGTCAAAATATTTTACCAGCAGAAATTCTAATTATACACCACGATGGCTAGAAAGAAGATAGATAATAGATAAGGGGCGGGGGTAGATACTGTAGAATAGGTAGATAGATAGATAGATAGATAGATAGATAGATAGATAGATAGATAGATAGATAGATAGATAGATAGATAGATAGATAGATAGATAGATGATAGATAGATAGATAGATAGATATGAGATAGATAGATAGATAGATAGATAGATAGATAGATAGATAGATAGATAGATAGATAGATAGATAGATAGGAGATAGATAGATAGATAGATAGATAGATAGAAGCTCCTCACTCTGTAGAACTCCTGGATGGCGTCACTGACTACCACGGACTCGGCCTGCACACGGCCCACCAGATACATGATGTACTTGTTGAACTCCTCCTGGTTTCTGATGTAGCACATCGCGAGATCGTCATCCGTGTCGCTCTTCTTCAGTTCTTGGAGGAACGTTCTGTGACATGGAGCATTAGGGACAGTTATGGAGAGACACCGCTGGCACTCACATCACGCTGGGTATAGACAGATCTTCTCTGTACAGACCTTCCATGGAAGTCCCCGATGTCGCTGATGTTCCTGAAGATGACGGACTTCTGAGTGGCCACGGTCTCGGGGATGTCTGTGCAGCTCTCAGTGTAACTCAGGTGATGGCTCTGGAGGAACTGCAGGTCCCTAACATATTCCTTCTCTGAGCTCAGCAGGTCCTGGATGATTGTGCTAACGACAATGACTGCATGTTATAACATTGTGCCTCCAGAGCTGACACTCATTATAAGAGAACACGTGTCTTCCTGATCTCAGGACCTCTATCAGACCGGGGAACATGTGCACGGATAATTCCATGAGGAACATAAGAGACACGAGGGACATAAGAGACAAAGAGACACGAGGAACATAAGAGACACGAGGGACTAAAGAGACACGAGGGACTAAAGAGACACGAGGGACTAAAGAGACACGAGGGACTAAAGAGACACGAGGGACATAAGAGACACGAGGGACATAAGAGACACGAGGGACATAAGAGACACGAGGGACATAAGAGACACGAGGGACATTAGTAATATTAGGGACCGGGGACTTTGTACCTGAGCTTCTTCTTGTATTCTTCTTCTGAGAGGGATTCTCCAGACAGTTCAGCAGGGTCTCCTGCTCCCCACTCCGGTGACAACTTCAAGGAAAAACATAACATGTCAGAGAATGTGATTATCGGGTCACTCTCTGGAAGTAGCGGGGACACTCACCCCAACTATTAGGAGAACTGGGGTCCCGGGACCCTCTGGTCCACAAGGCGGGCCGCATTAGGGCAGAGCATGGCGAGGAGAGGACATGATTAAGTCACACAAAGGCAGACAACGCCACTGCTACGGGGTCCCCAGTCATAGGGGGCCGGCACTGAACTCCCTGCAGCCACCACTAGGGTGCGCTCAGTGAACAGAGATATTTACAGCTTCCATTGAGTTCATTAGTGGCTGTATAAATCCATTTGCAGTGAGCTCCCCCTAGTGGTGGGGTTGTATCATGCAGGGGATTTGGAGCTGTATGGGGGAGATTTATGAATGTACTTGTATCTGTTGTCTGGGCTGGATACATGTGGTGTTCAGACCGAGCGTCACATTTATAAAGTGCCTGCGCCACGTTGTGCGACATGAAAAGCGGCCGAGACATCAGAGCCATTTATAACACAAATTCTCGACCTGACAATTACAGTCCAAGCCGGATTCATCAATAGGGAGTGCTCCCTGCGAATAAATCTGCTGGCGTTACACGGGGAGGGGAGATGCTGCTGCACCAGAGCTCCCCAATGTCTGAACATCAAGGCTGCGGAGTCATCAGCGCTATCAGTAGGGGGTGGGGGTCGTACTATGTTTTACTATAGGGCTGTATGATGTCTGTGTGTGCGCCCGTGATGCCACATTTACAGCTGCCCCTGACGCCACGTTTACAGCTGCCCCTGACGCCACGTTTACAGCTGCCCCTGACGCCACGTTTACAGCTGCCCCTGATGCCACGTTTACAGCTGCCCCTGATGCCACGTTTACAGCTGCCCCTGATGCCACGTTTACAGCTGCCCCTGACGCCACTTTTACAGTTGCCCCTGACGCCACGTTTACAGCTGCCCCTGACGCCACGTTTACAGCTACCCCTGACGCCACGTTTACAGCTGCCCCTGACGCCACGTTTACAGCTGCCCCTGACGCCACGTTTACAGCTGCCCCTGACGTGGAACCTGCAGACCCTCCGTACCTTCCTCCACATCAGGTGCAGGGTCATGTGATGGCTAGACCTACCTTCAGACGTTTGTCCAGGTAAGCGGGAGACACCCAGCCCTGTCGGGAGGCGCTAAATTTAGTTGGTTTTGTGCGGACGAGCCACTTGAGCGGATGAGCAGAGTCCAGCACCTCCACATACTGCCCCTCCTTCAGGGTTATCGTCTCCTTCTCGCCAGTCATAGGGTTGTAATCCGCGGTCGCCATATAGACGTCAAAGATCTGTCAAGTGAACACGTTAGTCACCCAGACGGGAAGCAGGATCCATAAAAAGCAAAAACCCTGCCGGGGGCCCCTGGCCGTTACCTCTCCTCGGGAGTCCCCGTCCTCAGACTCAGATGAAGACTCCACAGCGATGGAGGACGGCCTGGACCTGCCGTGACGCGGCGAGGCTGAAGGAGTCTTGGACTCATCGTCACTGTCCATGCCGGGCAGTCCGGGTACTCGGAGGGAGGCTGCAAGCGGACGAGAAAGAGGAAAGATCCGAAGAACAACCTCCAAATATGAGACAAATCCAAGTCCAGAATTCATGACTTATCTGCCCAGGGCCGGCTGGGAGTTGTAGTTACTAATCAGCCGCTGAGCTACAGACAGTGAGCCGGAGAATGAGGGCAAAACATAACACGAGGCCGCCCAATTATAGGTGCACGCAGCCCCCAGCCAGGGACCGGACACTCTTGCTTGTCCACCGTCCGTTACCCTCCGGCCCATTCCCATTACATCACGTTATTGTTGCCTTAAATATTGGGGCCACCCACGGGGAGAGGAAGGGACCACTCTAGGCTGTGCATCCCTCTCCATGGACCCCCTCCACATGACTAGATAGCTACTCCCCAGGGCTGATGATGTATTACACACGGGGGCGGTCCCAGATATCGCCCCGCCCCCAGACAATAATAACCACAGAGCGGTCATGTGTTGTAATGATCCCAGCCGCAGCTGAGCACTGAAGACGTGATCACTGGTAATGACAGGATCCATCATGTGCTAAAAATAGTGCCTGGGGTCACGCGGGGCCCTCCTTCCTAGCAGATAAAGCCATTGTTCCACAGTCTCTCCCTTGTCTTGGTTGAATTACATTTCCCTGCTGCTCTCAGTATAGAAGGTCAGGTTGCCTAGCAACCACCTGTCTTCTGCCTGGGTGACCACCATGGACTGAGGCGCTGGCAGGAAGTTCTCTCTACTGTGGAGTGGATAGAACTTTCTGTCACCGGTCCATGTAGCTGCGTGGTGGTCACCTAGGCAGAAGACAGGTGGTTGCTAGGCAACCTGACCTTCTATACAGAGAGATATATTCAGCATGGAGCCGCCCCATGGATGATCCATTTACCTTGATTAATTTTTGCGGAGACCATTTCTGTGATTTGTGACGTCAGTTTCTGGAAAAATTCTTCCGTCCCCACATCGGTTAATGAAATGTGCGACTTCAGCGCCATTCTGGTGTCACCTGCGGGAAACAGTGAAAACAAAGGGTTAACCCATATAACCATCAAACCTTCCCCCATGAGGAACGGAGAGGAGGCCGGAGACGCCTTATAAGAAGGACTGGAAACTGGAGGAATCCACAATGACAAGTCCCGGGTCCCGGCCGCTCACCGTCTGTTTCTGGAGACTGCACCGAGATCCCGACGTTCCTGTAAAAACAAAGAATTCAGGAGGAGTCTCAGAACACGGCGCTACCGGAATATCTCCAATGTGGTGATGCTGTGGCTGCCACCATGTTGTGTGACTGGAGCTTCAGCTCGGATGGATAAGTGGCGGATGTGATAATAATGAGCTGGGAGCGGTGTGTGGGAGGAGTCATGGCGGCTGGGGTTCCCCCCTCCCCCCTCATATAACATTCCCATCATTACTCGGGGATTCCTCCACATTCTCCCACAGCAAATCTTGAAGATATTGGACACGACCGGCACCGGCAATACCGGGCAGATGTCACCGAGCCTGGCGGCCCCATGATGTTCTCTACACTGTCAATCAGAGGGGTAGACAGGGACCACTGTGTCGTGTAGGGGGCCACATGCTCCTGGCAATGGAGACGGCAGCTCTTGGTGCTCATTGGGGGGGTTTGGTGTCAGTTACACTTATGATCATCGCTGCCGCAGCCACCAGCAACATGTACCGATGAACGCACTGTCTGCCGCCATGACATAGAGACGGCGCATTAATGTGTCCACTGGGCTCTATACCCGCGGGCCAGGCGCATCGCCCTCCACTGGTGACAAAGAAAATGTAGGTCTTCCCTCTAATTAGTCAGATTATTACTATGTGTGGGGGCAACCCCCGCACTCACCCCTGCACAGACGACCTCAGAACCTCCTTCACGATCTTATCAGCCTCTGTCAGGATCTGTGCCTCCTTCTCTGCAACACAAGGCACAAGAGGCTGATCTATCGGTAATTACCCTGGGGCGCCTCCCCCACCCTAGTGCCCTGCACATCCCCTTCTCCCCTACCTGGTGACCGGCACTTCCCCTCCTCCCCCCTGGTGACCTGCACCTCCTCCGCCCACCCTGGTGACCGGCACTTCCCCTTCTCCCCTGCCTGGTGACCAGCATTTCCCCTCCTCCCCTCCCTGGTGAGCGGCACTTCCCCTCCTCCCACCCTGGTGACCTGCACCTCCTCCGCCCACCCTGGTGACCGGCACTTCCCCTTCTCCCACCCTGGTGACCTGCACCTCCTCCGCCCACCCTGGTGACCTGCACCTCCTCCGCCCACCCAGGTGACCGGCACCTCCGCTTCTCCCCTCCCTGGTGACCGGCACTTCCCCTCCTCCCACCCTGGTGACCGGCACTTCCCCTCCGCCCACTCTGGTGACCTGCACCTCCTCCGCCCACCCTGGTGACCGGCACTTCCCCATCTCCCCTACCTGGTGACCGGCACTTCCCCTCCTCCCTGGTGACCGGAATTTCCCCTCCCCCCCTGGTGACCTGCACCTCCTCCGCCCACCCTGGTGACCGGCACTTCCCCTTCTCCCCTGCCTGGTGACCAGCATTTCCCCTCCTCCCACCCTGGTGACCTGCACCTCCTCCGCCCACCCTGGTGACCGGCACTTCCCCTTCTCCCCTCCCTGGTGACCAGCATTTCCCCTCCTCCCACCCTGGTGACCTGCACCTCCTCCGCCCACCCTGGTGACCGGCACTTCCCCTTCTCCCCTCCCTGGTGACCAGCACTTCCCCTCCTCCCACCCTGGTGACCTGCACCTCCTCCGCCCACCAAGGTGACTGGCACTTCCCCTTCTCCCACCCTGGTGACCTGCACCTCCTCCGCCCACCCTGGTGACCTGCACCTCCTCCACCCACCCTGGTGACCGGCACCTCCTCCGCCCACCCTGGTGACCGGCACCTCCGCTTCTCCCCTCCCTGGTGACCGGCACTTCCCCTCCTCCCTCCCTGGTGACCGGCACTTCCCCTCCTCCCACCCTGGTGACCTGCACCTCCTCCGCCCACCCTGGTGACCGGCACTTCCCCTTCTCCCACCCTGGTGACCTGCACCTCCTCCGCCCACCCTGGTGACCTGCATCTCCTCCGCCCACCCTGGTGACCGTCACCTCCGCTTCTCCCCTCCCTGGTGACCGGCACTTCCCCTCCTCCCACCCTGGTGACCGGCACTTCCCCTCCTCCCACCCTGGTGACCTGCACCTCCTCCGCCCACTCTGGTGACCTGCACCTCCTCCGCCCACTCTGGTGACCCGCACCTCCTCCGCCCACCCTGGTGACCGGCACTTCCCCATCTCCCCTACCTGGTGACCGGCACTTCCCCTCCTCCCCGGTGACCGGAATTTCCCCTCCCCCCTGGTGACCTGCACCTCCTCCGCCCACCCTGGTGACCGGCACTTCCCCTTCTCCCCTGCCTGGTGACCAGCATTTCCCCTCCTCCCCTCCCTGGTGACCAGCACTTCCCCTCCTCCCACCCTGGTGACCTGCACCTCCTCCGCCCACCCTGGTGACCGGCACTTCCCCTTCTCCCACCCTGGTGACCTGCACCTCCTCCGCCCACCCTGGTGACCGGCACCTCCTCCACCCACCCTGGTGACCGGCACTTCCCCTTCTCCCCTGCCTGGTGACCAGAACTTCCCCTCCTCCCCTCCCTGGTGACCAGCATTTTCCCTCCTCCGCCCACACTGGTGACCTGCACCTCCTCCGACCACCCTGGTGACCGGCACTTCCCCTTCTCCCCTGCCTGGTGACCAGCACTTCCCCTTCTCTCCTCCCTGGTGAACAACACTTCCCCTCCTCCGCCCACCCTGGTGACTTGCACCTCCTTCGCCCACCCTGGTGACCGGCACTTCCCCTTCTCCCCACCCTGGTGACCTGCACCTCCTCCGCGCACCCTGGTGACCGGCACTTTCCCTTCTCCCCACCATGGTGATCTGAATCTCCTCCCCCCACTCTGGTGACCGGAACCTTCCCCTCCTCCCAACCCTGGTGACTGGCACCTTCCCCTCCTCCCAACCCTGGTGACCTGCACCACCTACCCCACCCTGGTGACCGGTACCTTCCCCTTCTCCCCACCCTGGTGAACGGTACCTTCCCCTTCTCCCCACCCTGGTGAACGGCACCTCCTCCCCCCACCCTGGTGACCGGCACCTCCTCCCCCCACCCTGGTGACCGGCACCTTTCTCTCCCCCGGACATTTACCTTCTAGTACCTCCACAGACGCGCTGCAGATGGACTGACCCACTTTGTTTGTGGCGATGCAGGTGTAGGTTCCGGTGAACTCGGTGCCGACGTCCAGTAGGATCAGACTGTGGTGCATATTGGAGCTGGCCAGCTTGTATCCCGGGGTCTCCGGTTTGACCCATAGAACGTCTTCCGGAGACTCTTCTTTCAACCAAGTGACTGTTGGGCTCGGAACTCCTGAAATGCAGAAAGTTCATGAAAACTCTGGAAACTGAGTACTGGTCATCCCGAGAGCAGCGCTCCACCCCGACCACCGTCTCACGGGGAAGACTACAGATAACACTTAGAAGTTGTGAGAACTGCTGCTTTACTTAACCTGTACTGATACTCAACATAAATGGGGGAATGTAAAAGCAGAATTGTGACTGCAGCTCTGGAGGTAACTGGAGTAAAAGACCTGATGTAAAAGCAGAATTGCAACTGCAGCTCTGGAAGTAACTGGAGTAAGAGACATAATAATAAAGCAGAACTGTGCCTGCAGCTCTGGATGTGACTGGGGTTAGGCATGATGTAAATCATGAGTTTTCATTCTAAATACTTAAGAGTTACTTGATAACATTCTACTGTCTGCAGCCACCACTAGAGGGAGCTCACTACATACAGATATATGCAGCTCCCATCGAGTTACATGATAACAATCTATTGCCTGCAGCCACCACTAGAGGGAGCTCACTACATACAGATTTATATAGCTCCCATAGAGTTACATCATAACATTCTGCTGCCTGCATTTACCACTAGGGGGAGCTCGCTACATACAGATATATACAGATCCCATAGAGTTACATCATAACATTCTGCTGCCTGCATTTACCACTAAGGGGAGTTCACTACATACAGATATATACAGCTCCCATAGAGTTACATGATAACATTCTGCTGCCTGCAGTCACCACTAGGATGAGATCACTACATACAGATATATACAGCTCCCATAGACTTACATAACATTCTGCTGCCTGCAGCCACCACTAGGGGGAGCTCACTACATACAGATATATACAGCTCCCATAGAGTTACATTATGAGATTCTGCTGCCTGCAGTCACCACTAGCGGGAGCTCACTACATACAGATATGTACAGCTCCTATAGAGTTACATGATAACATTCTGATACCTGCAGCCACAACTAGGGGGAGCTCACTACATACAGATATATACAGCTCCCATAGAGTTACATTATGAGATTCTGCTGCCTGCAGTCACCACTAAGTGGAGCTCACTACATACAGATATATACAGCTCCCATAGAGTTACATGATAACATTCTGCTACCAACAGTCACCACTAGGGGGAGCTCTCTACATACAGATATATACAGCTCCCATAGAGTTACATGATAACATTCTGCTGTCTGCAGTCACCACTAGGAGCAGCTCACTACATACAGATATATATACAGCTCCCATAGAGTTACATGATAACATTCTGATGCCTGCAGCCACCACTAGGTGGAGCTCACTACATACTGATATATACAGCTCCCATAGAGTTACATGATAACATTCTGCTACCTGCAGTCACCACCAGGGGGAACTTTCTACATACAGATATATACAGCTCCCATAGAGTTACATGATAAGATTCGGCTGCCTGCAGTCACCACTAGGAGGAGCTCACTACATACAGATATATATATATATATATATACAGCTCCCATAGAGTTACATGATAATATTCTGATGCCTTATTTATCACCTGTAGCCTTCTCACACAGGCTATGGACTTTTAACCTCAAGAACCGGTATTCTCAGGTTTTTATATTAATACATGTGCTTAATATAACTAAGACCCAGTCTTAGTACCTAAGATCCACCTTAGGTTTTTATAAACCTAACCTTATAACATCTAAATATGAAAAATAATAAAAACATATATAAACAAAATTATATTTCCTTTATTCAGATGAAAACTCGAATCCTCGATTTTCCTTACTACATTCTTTAGAATCCGTCACTCCACCTCGTCTCTCTGTCTGACTGGCCTCAGTTTGACGGCAATTCAGCCGGAGGACTTTAGATTTAGTGAGTTCATTGAATAACTCACCCCATGCACGGTATACAGTCTTTTGAGAGAACGAGGATCCGGAGGTATTGGATTCCGGCTCGAAGAACCAAAATGACAGGAGAATTTTCTGTTATTATCAAAGAAGTTCAAGGAGTCATCTGAATAAGGTGAAAAGCGCTGGCTTTTATTCTTATCGATAAGGAGACAATATGGCAAATGTCTGCAGCTACACTGAATGACAGAGTTTTTATACATATTATGAGAAACACAAGTCCAGACTAGTTCCAATACATATTGCCTTATATATCATACTTGACATCTAAAAACAAAGCAAAGTGGAAGTTCAATCTCTGTCTGGAAATTCTAATCTCCTTTTTGAGGAATTAAGCTCCCCCTCCTCATATATAATATCAGTTATCTTAACAATAAAACATATTAGACATTTTGCCAGCCAAGGCTTTTACAGATAAGCTTGCATACACATTTTTAGTCTTCATTAAATAAAGTAATCATACATTTAAAACTTTCCTAACAAGTCACCACTAGGAGGAGCTCATTACATACAGATATACACAGCTCCCATAGAGATACATGATAAGATTCTGATGTCTGTAGCCACCACCAGGGGGAGTGCTCTACATACAGATATATACAGATCCCATAGAGTTACATCATAACATTCTGCTGCCTGCATTTACCACTAGGGGGAGCTCACTACATACAGATATATACAGCTCCCATAGAGTTACATGATAACATTCTATAGCCTGCAGCCACCACTAGGATGAGATCACTACATACAGATATATATAGCTCCCATAGAGTTACATGATAACATTCTGCTACCTGCAGTCACCACCAGGGGGAACTTTCTACATACAGATATATACGGTTCCCATAGAGTTACATGACAACATTCTGCTGCCTGCAGTCACCACTAGGATGAGATCACTACATACAGATATATAGAGCTCCCATAGAGATACATGATAACATTCTACAGCCTGCAGCCACCACTAGGATGAGATCACTACATACAGATATATATAGCTCCCATAGAGTTACATAACATTCTGCTGCCTGCAGCCACCACTAGGGGGAACTCACTACATACAGATATATACAGCTCCCATAGAGTTACATTATGAGATTCTGCTGCCTGCAGTCACCACTAGCGGGAGCTCACTACATACAGATATATACAGCTCCCATAGAGTTACATAATGAGATTCTGCTGCCTGCAGTCACCACTAACGGGAGCTCACTACATACAGATATATACAGCTCCTATAGAGTTACATGATAACATTCTGCTGCCTGCAGCCACCACTAGGGGGAGCTCACTACATACAGATATATACAGCTCCCATAGAGTTACATTATGAGATTCTGCTGCCTGCAGTCACTACTAGCGGGAGCTCACTACATACAGATATGTACAGCTCCTATAGAGTTACATGATAACATTCTGATGCCTGCAGCCACAACTAGGGGGAGTTCACTACATACAGATATATACAGCTCCCATAGAGTTACATAATGAGATTCTGCTGCCTGCAGTCACCACTAGCGGGAGCTCACTACATACAGATATATACAGCTCCTATAGAGTTACATGATAACATTCTGATGCCTGCAGCCACCACTAATAGAATTATAGAAAAACCTGTAAGCACTCTAGAAACAAATGATTTCGTTGATTCCAAGGAAAGATAATTTATTTTTCATTCAATCCACATGGTTCAGTATATGTACAGAACAGAAAAGATTTTTATATTAAATGCAAGCGATAAATAGACGTTTCGGCCTAACCAAGGCCTTTCTCACATTCGCAGTAAGATAGAAACAAAAAATACAAAACATATATCAATTTATATTGGACTAAGCAAAATACCAATATATATACATAAATACAAACATTCAAAATACAAAAGTCGTCCTATAAGAGAAATTAATGATCTACATGGTACTCTTTATAAGCAGTGAGATATATGCCATAAATTTGACCATAATAATGATAGTCTAATACATATAGAGATATGATTCCTTCACATAAAATATATATAGGTGTACGAATGGGATATCACCCAAAGAACATGCAACTATACAAGTTATAATACATAACATAAATATGGTAGAGGCATCAAATAGGAGGGGTATTATAGAAATACCTCTCTAGACCATACCATAAAATACCGGTATGGAAATCAGTGGTGGATAGGAATAAAGTTATAAGAGAAGAAATGTAAATAGATAAATGAATAAAATAAATGATAGGTAGAGGATAAGAGAATGAACTGTATCAAGATACAAATTGATGTCATACCTGCATATAGTTCAGGTGTGGAGACACGTGAAGATCTATCACCCCTGTAGATAAGTGTCGTCTAATGTGAGGAAGACATGTATAGATCTTTGAGACTTAAGACCCATTTTGGAATTTCGGTCGATGTTACTGGTCCACCTATCTCTACTGTAACCCAGACACCACTATCAATCGAACCATTGGGTTTATTTAACCGCAGTAATTTTTGTCCCCCAAGATCATATCACGCCACAGAGGCGGTAATTGAGCTAATTAAAAGGGACACACAAACTCTTCTGACTAGATATAGGATGGGTTTCTATCCACATAAAAATAACTTGTCAAAATTTGAGTCGGTAGCTTTATTAGCTTTGAGTAACAACAAGGACATAATTATCAAACCTGCGGATAAGGGAGGAGCTGTGGTAGTTTGGGATAAAAAAGATTACATTTTAGAAGTAGAGAGACAGTTATCAGATACTAAGACATACAATAGAATTGATGGCGACCCGACGTCCAATATTCGTATTAACATTGCTAGTATCTCTCAAGAATACAAAGACCGGGGGACAATCGATGACAAAACCTTTAAATTCTTACAGAATCCCCACCCAGTGTTTTATATTCTACCTAAGATTCATAAATCTTTACAACATCCACCTGGTAGACCTATAGTAGCCGCGACAGATTCTATCCTTTCCCCCCTTTCTATTTTCTTAGAAAAAATCCTTACCCCTCTGATTAAGACCAAACCCTCTTTTATCTTGGACACGGAACATTTTCTTTAAAAAAATTAGTGATCTCCCTAGGATTGGACATAATTGTATCTTGGTCACCCTCGACGTCACTAGCCTATATACCTCTATTACTCATCACAAGGGTATTCAAGCTGTTACTCGTCTTCTTGAATCTACTACTATGTCTCCCGATTCAATATCGCTATGCCTTGAGCTACTCACAGTAATTCTGCACAAATTTTTTTTTCTATTTGGAGACGTATTCTATGTTCAAACATGCGGAACAGCCATGGGTTCGAACGTAGCCCCACCCTATGCCAATGCATATATGGCTCTATTTTAAGAGGAATATATCTATAACAATCTTCTCTTTATACAGCATGCCCTGTGCTGGTTCAGATACATAGACGATATATTCTGCATTTGGGATGGCCCTGTGGGATCACTTAACGACTTTGTCCAACACATCAACCAAGTAAGAGATAAACTAAAATTTACTCTTAACTTCAGTAAAGAAAGGATCTCATTTTTGGACACTATCATTGTACTAGATGGGGTGGGATCTCTTACTTCAGACATCTATTCTAAACCCACAGATAGAAACAGCTTATTACACTATAGCAGTAACCATCCTAGGAACACACTTTGTTCCTTACCACGTTCTCAATTCATGCGAGTATCTAGGATTGTGTCAGATGTGGACACTAAAAAAATGAGATTACAGAATATGTCCAGTAAATTTGAACAGAGTGGTTATCCCAAATCACTTCTGTCGAAGGAACTGGATAGATTTACAGGGACCAATCATGAGACTATAGTGAGAAGACCAAAACAAGCTAGGTTACCATTAATATTGACATACCATCCTCTAATACCGAAACTACTACAGAGCGTACGTAGACATTGGTCGGTATTACATACCGCCTAACCTGAGATCGAAGAGTTTAGGAATCCAGTAATGATGTGTTCAAAGAGGCCCCCTAATGTTCGTGACCGTGTTATTAGAGCTGACATTGGCAGCCTTTCGAAAGTACCGAGACAAACCTTCCTACAGACAAGACGTAATGGCACATTTCCGTGCTTACACTGTTCGTGCTGTTCTAACATTATTAAGGGGGACACGTTCCAACACCCCCACACTAATAAAACCTTCCCGGCTAAAGGTTTTTTCACATGCGACTCAAATTTTGTTGTTTACTTGATCAAATGCCCGTGTGGCTTGACTTATGTTGGTGAAACAACCCAACATATTAGAGATCGAATATCGAGCCACAAATCCACAATAAGGGTATGTTCACACGGCGGGGGTCCGTAACGGCTGAAATTACGGGGATGTTTCAGCCTGAAAACATCCCCGTAATTTCAGCCGTACCGGCATGTGCAGGCGCTTGAACGCCGCGTCAATTACGGCCGTAATTAGCGCTGCTATTCATTGGAGTCAATGAATAGCGGCTCCAATTACGACCAAAGAAGTGACAGGTCACTTCTTCTACGCGGGCGTCTATTTACGCGCCGTCATTTGACAGCGGCGCGTAAATATACGCCTCGTGTGAACAGACAAACGTCGGCCCATTGCTTTCAATGGGCAGATGTTTGTCAGCGCTATTGAGGCGCTATTTTCAGACGTAATTCGGGGCAAAAACGCCCGAATTACGTCCGTAAATAGGCCGTGTGAACATACCCTAAGATGCAAGAAAACGTGGTTACCACTCCCCGATCATTTTATCAAATCCAATCATAACATCTCCCAACTGCGATTTCAAATCATAGAACAGGTCCTACGACCTAGGAGGGGTGGCAATCACATACACTTATTGAAACAACGGGAGTCTTATTGGATCCATACGTTAGATACCTTGACACCTAAAGGTTTAAACAGAGAGTTCGATTTATTATGCTAATAATACCTTTGTCTTCTGTCAATTACAGCGATTAATGTTATTAATGTCATACATTTATTTATCTATTTATTTCTTTCTCAGGCACGCTAGAAAGAGCTGACGACCAGATACAGGTACCATAAAACCGGTTCACCTACCTTTTCTTTATTTAATATTATTTTTATTATTTTTTTCTATACATTTCTCTATACCTTTTATTTTTTTTTCTGACATTATTTACTGACACAATTCATTATAGATTTTCATTACATTGTACATTACATTATATTGTCCTTTTCATATTGTAATACATATATACGATGAATGAATATATATCTTTTATCTCCATTCTAGAGTACACTAAAAATATATATTTTCAATGGACATATATTAAAACATAACTATATACTGATGCTTTTTTTGTAAACTATATCTCTGATCCGTGTCCCTCTATATAATGCATTATGCTTAGAACTCACTCACATCCACAACCATGACTATTTATGCCGTGATAAGGAATTTTTTTGTGACACATTTACATAAAGAAGCGTTAGATCCTTACATACCGTCGCTATATCCTCTCTGAGCGTCATCACAACAGGGTTAGCTTGCGTTCCATCGAGGGATATTATCCCCCTCACTGCGCATGCGCCGGCACTTCCGTGCGTGCCATTTACCGGATATCCGGTTTCGAAACGGGCGCCTTAAAGATAGACGCCTCTGGGAGATCACCCACACTCGTGAGCGTCTGGTAGACGCCAGTATTACACTATACCTCTACAAAATTATATGCAGGTACGTCATCTCTCATCTGGATACAACGTCAACAGCTTATTTTCTTATTATTCATTTACCTCATTTACCAATTTACATGTCTTCCTCACATTAGACGACACTTATCTACAGGGGTGATAGATCTTCACGTGTCTCCACACCTGAACTATATGCAGGTATGACATCAATTTGTATCTTGATACAGTTCATTCTCTTATCCTCTACCTATCATCTATTTTATTCATTTATCTATTTACATTTCTTCTCTTATAACTTTATTCCTATCCACCACTGATTTCCATACCGGTATTTTATGGTATGGTCTAGAGAGGTATTTCTATAATACCCCTCCTATTTGATGCCTCTACCATATTTATATAAAAGAGTATCCGGCACACCAATATAGAAAAAAGGGTATTTTTTTATTTTGTTTTTGTTTCTAATGCCAGTGACAGAGTGCGACGTTTCGGTCTAGGTGACCTTCATCAGGCACTGAGCCGTGCTGGGCAACTGAATTGACGAGCGCTAGTGGTGCTGATAGCGGCTGGCCGCTGTATCATGGCGCCCTTCCACGTATCTGGTGCTATCTGAACCTTCACACAAATTGATCTACCATATTTATGTTATGTATTATAACTTGTATAGTTGCATGTTCTTTGGGTCATATCCCATTCGTACACCTATATATATTTTATGTGAAGGAGTCATATCTCTATATGTATTAGACTATCATTATAATGGTCAAATTTATGGCATATATCTCACTGCTTATACAGAGTACCATGTAGATCATTAATTTCTCTTATAGGACGACTTTTGTATTTTGAATGTTTGTATTTATGTATATATATTGGTATTTTGCTTAGTCCAATATAAATGTATATATGTTTTGTATTTTTTGTTTCTATCTTACAGCGAATGTGAGAAAGGCCTTGGTTAGGCCGAAACGTCTATTTATCGCTTGCATTTAATATAAAAATCTTTTCTGTTCTGTACATATACTGAACCATGTGGATTGAATGAAAAATAAATTATCTTTCCTTGGAATCAACGAAATCATTTGTTTCTAGAGTGTTTACAGGTTTTTCTATAATTCTATTAGTGGGGTACAACCCGAACCTCTATAGCACCAACGATTTGGAGTGCATCCTTACTATTTTGTTTAATATTACTGCAGCCACCACTAGGGGGAGCTCACTACATACAGATATTTACAGCTCCCATAGAGTTACATGATAACATTCTGCTACCAACAGTCACCACTAGGAGCAGCTCACTACATATAGATATATAGACAGCTCCCATAGAGTTACATGATAACATTCTGATGTCTGCAGCCACCACTAGGTGGAGCTCACTACATACTGATATATACAGCTCCCATAGAGTTACATGATAACATTCTGCTACCTGCAGTCACCACCAGGGGGAACTTTCTACATACAGATATATACGGTTCCCATAGAGTTACATGATAAGATTCGGCTGCCTGCAGTCACCACTAGGAGGAGCTCACTACAAACATATATATATATATATATATATATATATATACAGCTCCCATAGAGTTACATGATAATATTCTGATGCCTTATTTATCACCTGTAGCCTTCTCACACAGGCTATGGACTTTTAACCTCAAGAACCGGTATTCTCAGGTTTTTATATTAATACCTGTGCTTATTATAACTAAGACCCAGTCTTAGTATCTAAGATCCACCTTAGGTTTTTATAAACCTAACCTTATAACATCTTAATATGAAAAATAATAAAAACATATAAACAAAATTATATTTCCTTTATTCAGATGAAAACTCGAATCCTCGATTTTCCTTACTACATTCTTATGAATCCGTCACTCCACCTCGTCTCTCTGTCTGACTGGCCTCAGTTTGACGGCAATTCAGCCGGAGGACTTTAGATTTAGTGAGTTCATTGAATAACTCACCCCATGCACGGTATACAGTCTTTTGAGAGAACGAGGATCCGGAGGTATTGGATTCCGGCTCGAAGAACCAAAATGACAGGAGAATTTTCTGTTATTATCAAAGAAGTTCAAGGAGTCATCTGAATAAGGTGAAAAGCGCTGGCTTTTATTCTTATCGATAAGGAGACAATATGGCAAATGTCTGCAGCTACACTGAATGACAGAGTTTTTATACATATTATGAGAAACACAAGTCCAGACTAGTTCCAATACATATTGCCTTATATATCATACTTGACATCTAAAAACAAAGCAAAGTGGAAGTTCAATCTCTATCTGGAAATTCTAATCTCCTTTTTGAAGAATTAAGCTCCCCCTCCTCATATATAATATCAGTTATCTTAACAATAAAACATATTAGACATATTAGACATTTTGCCAGCCAAGGCTTTTACAGATAAGCTTGCATACACATTTTTAGTCTTCATTAAATAAAGTAATCATAAATTTAAAACTTTCCTAACAAGTCACCACTAAGAGGAGCTCATTACATACAGATATACACAGCTCCCATAGAAATACATGATAAGATTCTGATGCCTGTAACCACCACCAGGGGGAGTTCTCTACATACAGATATATACAGATTCCATAGAGTTACATGATAAGATTCTACTACCTGCAGCCACCATTAGGGGGGCGCTCACTACATACAGCTATATACAGCCACCACTAGGGGGAGCTCATTACATACAGATATGTACAGCTCCCATAGAGTTACATTATAAGATTATACTACCTACAGCCACCACTAGGGGGAGCTCACTGTAGACAGATATATTGTCACCACCAGGGGGAACTTTTTATATACAGATATATACAGTTCCCATAGAGTTACATGATAAGATTCTACTACCTGCAGCCACCACTAGGCCGAGCTTACTACATACAGATATATATAGTCACCACCAGGGGGAGCTCACTACATACAGATATATACAGCTCTCATAGAGTTACATGATACGATTCTTCTACATGCAGCCACCACTAGAGGGAGCTCTCTACATACAGATATATACAGCTACCATAGAGTTACATAGAGTGGTGGCTACAGGTAGATAAATAAAGCTCTGCCCCCTGTAAAGATATATTATGGGATTATTCAGCACAGAATTCTACACTTAGAACGGCCTGATGAAGAAAGATGGAGGTTCCCTTTAAGATGCTATATTCTGGTGGATGCCGCGACTTTACCTTCCACTTTCACGGATAAGGTGATGCTCGAGCCCTTCAGCACCTTCTTGTTTGTGAATCTCTCCAGGAACATGGGAGGAATCGGCTTCTGTAGATCTGCAGAGTAAGACAGACATGAGGGATGATGACCGTCGTCCTTTATGGTTTCTCTGCCAATGACGTCACCGCAACGAAGACCCAAAATAAGCTGCGCCAAAATATTATCATTCGTTATTAATATAGCAGCAGCATATGCCGCAGTGCGGTACAGATCATAATGATCAGTGTCAGGGAGCGACCAGGGAGAATTTACCTACAGTCCCCCCCCCAGTACCAGCAATCAGCCGGGACATCACAATCACACCGATCACAAGTGATTTCTACGTTGCTATTCCTGCCACCCCCAGAGGGGGAGCTCCACTGTTATCGCCTGTGATTACGAGGCATCAGATGATCCTGGATAATCATCAGACTCTGCTATCTGTATGACACAATAATGTAGAGACATGACTGACCTCCGGCCTCCTCCGCAGATTTCTCTTTTTGCAGTTCTCCTGGACCTGGAATGAAATGATAAAATGTGAGACGTGAGGAGCGAGCGCAGAAGACAGGACGCTATTACACGAAGAGGTGGCGTAGGCAGCAGAGCGCCGACATTACGCTCCGGCCACGCACGTCTTGCCCTATTGTTAGTGAGCAAGGAATGTCACATGTAGCAGTACTGACAGAGCGCAGGTAAACATCTCCACATCTCCACCTACAGAGATACCGGGCGGACAGGTTACTGCAGCGGCCTGACAAGGTGATCGATCTGTCCCAGCGATTCCCAGAAATACCAGTAACTGCAGCCTCTCTGTATAAAGGAATACTGGGACGCCAATCCATATTTAGGATACACATGTGGATTGATAAGCCATGTCTGCTGTGTATGGATGGGATAAGTACAGGGATTGATTGGTAATGTCTTTGCTGTACGGATGGGATATATACATGGATTGATTGGTAATGTCTGCTGTGTATGGATGGGATATGTACATGGATTGATTGGTAATGTCTGCTGTGTATGGATGGAATATGTACATGGATTGATTGGTAATGTCTGCTGTGCATGGATGGGATATGTACATGGATTGATTAGTAATGTCTGCTGTGCATGGATGGGATATGTACATGGATTGATTGGTAATGTCTGCTGTGTATGGATGGGATATGCACATGGATTGATTGGTAATGTCTGCTGTGTATGGATGGGATATGTACATGGATTGGTTGGTGATGTCTGCTGTGTATGGATGGAATATGTACATGGATTGATTGGTAATGTCTGCTGTGCATGGATGGGATATGTACATGGATTGATTGGTAATGTCTGCTGTGCATGGATGGGATATGTACATGGATTGATTGGTAATGTCTGCTGTGTATGGATGGAATATGTACATGGATTGATTGGTAATGCCTTTGCTGTACGGATGGGATATATACATGGATTGATTGGTAATGTCTGCTGTGTATGGATGGACTATGTACATGGATTGATTGGTAATGTCTGCTGTGTATGGATGGAATATGTACATGGATTGATTGGTAATGTCTGCTGTGTATGGATGGGATATGTACATGGATTGATTTTCTTTTTTGTTTTTTTCCATCTTTTTCTACTTTCTGCTATCTGACACTGCTATGTGGGTCCTCTGATATATGGCGCTATTATCCATACCTGCTATTACTGCTAGTAATGCTGCATTTCCAGTTTCCTGTCACTTGGTGGTGGGGGCCCATTTCATTTTGCAATGGAGCCCACATAAATTGTAGTTACGCCCCTGTCAATCCATGTACATAACCTACGCACGCAGAGCAGACATGAGCAATAATCCATGTACATAACCTGCCAACACACAGCAGACATGACCACTCAATCCATGTACATAACCTGCCCACACAGAGCAGACATGACCACTCAATCCATGTACATAACCTGCCAACACACAGCAGACATGACCAATCAATCCATGTACATAACCTGCCCACACACAGCAGATATGACCAATCAATCCATGTACATAACCTGCCCACACAGAGCAGACATGACCAATCAATCCATGTACATAACCTGCCCACACAGAGCAGACATGACCACTCAATCCATGTACATAACCTGCCCACACAGAGCAGACATGACCACTCAATCCATGTACATAACCTGCCAACACACAGCAGACATGACCAATCAATCCATGTACATAACCTGCCCACACAGAGCAGACATGACCAATCAATCCATGTACATAACCTGCCCACACAGAGCAGACATGACCACTCAATCCATGTACATAACCTGCCCACACAGAGCAGACATGACCACTCAATCCATGTACATAACCTGCCCACACAGAGCAGACATGACCACTCAATCCATGTACATAACCTGCCCACACAGAGCAGACATGACCAATCAATCCATGTACATAACCTGCCCACACACAGCAGACATGACCACTCAATCCATGTATATAACCTGCCCACACAGAGCAGACATGACCAATCAATCCATGTACATAACCTGCCCACACAGAGCAGACATGACCACTCAATCCATGTACATAACCTGCCCACACAGAGCAGACATGACCAATCAATCCATGTACATAACCTGCCCACACAGAGCAGACTTGACCAATCAATCCATGTACATAACCTGCCAACACACAGCAGACATGACCAATCAATCCATGTACATAACCTGCCCACAAAGAGCAGACATGACCAATCAATCCACGTACATAACCTGCCCACACAGAGCAGACATGACCACTCAATCCATGTACATAACCTGCCCACACAGAGCAGACATGACCAATCAATTCATGTACATAACCTGCCCACGCAGAGCAGACATGACCAATCAATCCATGTACATAACCTGCCAACACAGAGCAGACATGACCAATCAATCCATGTACATAACCTGCCCACACAGAACAGACATGACCAATCAATCCATGTACATAACCTGCCCACACAGAGCAGACATGACCACTCAATCCATGTACATAACCTGCCTACACACAGCAGACATGACCAATCAATCCATGTACATAACCTGCCCACACAGAGCAGACATGACCAATCAATCCATGTACATAACCTGCCCACACACAGCAGACATGACCACTCACTGACTCACTGATTATATTAGTGCCCCAGAGCGCCAGACGTTCTTGCCGCTGATATTATACACATGTAATATAATATATAATATCCGGTGTGCAGATAACAGGTTGTACCTTTCACCGTTAGTCTGGCGGAAGAATACGCAGATCCAGATGAGTTACTGATGTACGTGGAATATTCGCCGGCGTCCTCCCGTGTTACATTGAGGATCTCCAGGGAGCGCACCTTCCTCTTGTTGGTCACCAGTATCTTGTCTGAGGAGTGGATCGGCTGCCCATCCTTAAACCAATAGACTCGCGGGCGAGGTAATCCTAAAACAGAAAATGTCCTGTGTGATTTTATAAGTCGTTGAAATAGTTACATCCACATGACGGCCCACATAGCTCCGCAGCCAATATACTGAGTCACTAATCACTTCTGTCACCAGTAGCCGGGATTATAGTTTATTAATCTTTATTATTATATTAGGAGGAGAGTGTAGAAGGGGAAGGATGGAGAACAATTAGGAACATTCATGCTCCGGCGCCGCTGATCTCCGGTATCCTCCTCCTGCAGGTACAGAGCCCTGGGTACAATTCTGTGCAGAAGGAGCATCAACATTGTTTGTACCTTTCACTTTGATCTGGAATCTGACCATTGGGGTCCCGGGGGCCACCAGGACATCTCGAAGCTCCTCCAGAATCTGCGGAAGTTGTTCCTGCTCCGTGGCCGACTCCAGACTCTCCTGATCTCTGCAGATACAGAGAAAACGCAAAATATAGCGTCAAGAAAGATTTATATTGTAGATTTATTGTGAATGTCCCCACAGGAGGTCACCGGCCTGAGCACATCCTGATATAACACTCAGTAACTATCATTTCTGTTCCACAATGAACTGAAATAAAGAGTGCAGCTCTGGAGGTGACTGGAGTATAAGATATGATGTAACGGCAGAGTTATGACTGCAGCTCTGGAAGTGGCTGGAGTATAAGTCATGATATAAATGAAGAATTGTAAGTGAAGATCTAGAGGTGACTGGAGTAAAAGACATGATGTAACAGCAGAATCGTGACTGCAGCTCTGGATGGAATTAGAGTATAAGGCATGGAGCATTGTAGATCTACCGCACTGGTTACGGTCACTGGGTAATTGGTCACGTGTGAGGAATCAGTCGTACTGAGCAGACAGCGCCACCTAGTGCACAAAATCCCATCAATAACTGAGCTCCATGGACGGCCCGTACATCCCTGCGCCACTTCTCATGTATCGTTCCATGGTTACCTGGATGCGTATCCCTGGGCGCTGAAGTAGGACGAGGTCTCGGTGGCCTCCGCTGTGTCGTAATCTGTGCTGGTCACTAAAACACAGGAGGGGACACGTTAGACAATGAGGAACCGGGGGAGGGTAAATATCCACAAGTGACCAATCATGTGAGGACATCCGGCTGTGATAGAGCGGCAGTAAGAACTGGAGTCCCGGCAATCAGGGTCATCTATACGTCTGTGTTCACATCTGCGTCATGGCTTCTATTTATAACGGCGGATACCACCGGCACGCAACCGACCCCGATGACTTATAATGGGT
This sequence comes from Rhinoderma darwinii, assembly GCF_050947455.1. Lineage (NCBI taxonomy): Eukaryota > Metazoa > Chordata > Amphibia > Anura > Rhinodermatidae > Rhinoderma > Rhinoderma darwinii. Next base: position 246,858 of record NW_027461776.1, read on the forward strand.
TCTGTCAGGTTCTGTCGGGGTGCCCGGAAGAGTAACGATGGATTCAGCACTAATCCTCTAGTCAGGTCTGACGCAATCTACGACACGAAGCTCTGAACGTAGCACCCGACGCAAATGTGAACAGAGTCTGATAAACAACAGATTATAATAAGTTATAATATAATGCTGCCGGTCTCATCACGTTCTTCACCATCACAGCGCTGCAGCTGAGTGTCAGCTCTGAGGCCAGGACTCATCCACTACATTGTGGTGACAGAGCTCCCCCTGCAGGTCACTGGATGTATTCAGAGGGGGAGCTGCAAACATTCTCAGCCCCTCCACAAATCAAATACAATTTATAGCACTGCTGCCCCCTTATGTGGCAGAGCGGCCCATCACACACTGCCAATCTCTGCACCCCATTAGTCACCCCACTATATGTACCCCAGCAATGCTCTAGCACTCCCGTCTCATCCATACTTGTTCTTTAAATTTGGGCAGGTGGAGTAGTTTTAGTGCAGCACCAGCCTCCGTCCTGCCCACTTTCTGATAGCGGAGAAGGTCGGTATACACATATATCACTCACAGTCCACCCTCAGCTCCGCCTTGGTTGAGGCCACTCCCATCCTGTTCTCCGCCAGACACCTATAGACCCCCATGTCAGTGGGCACCACCGTAGTGATGATGAGCTGGTGACAACCCTCCTGGTCCTCGTTGATCATATAATGGTCGTCTTCCTCGATCACCTTCCCGTCTTTGAACCAGCGCACGTTCGGCATCGGTTTCCCAATCACAACGCAATCAAAGCTGACGGGATAATTGTCCTGAACCTCCTGGTTCTGCAGCTCCGTGATAAAGAGGGGAGCTGAAATCAGAGGGACCATATTAATATGTATAATGTATGATGAGCCCCACACCGTGCACTACAGTAACAGCTACTCCACCTAATACTGCTGACAACCAGCCTGTATACCATGTGTGAGAGGTTGTCACAGCCCCGCCCCCTGTTACTGACATCACTGATATATAATATAATTACACTGTGTTCAGACATGAGATCCACACATCTTATATACAGTAACAGCTATTCATCTATTACTACTGACAACCAGCCTGTATATCATGTGTGAGAGGTTGTCACAGCCCCGCCCCCTGTTACTGACATCACTGATATATAATATAATTACACTGTGATCAGACATGAGATCCACACATCTTATACACAGTAACAGCTATTCATCTATTACTACTGACAACCAGCCTGTATATCATGTGTGAGAGGTTGTCACAGCCCCGCCCCCTGTTACTGACATCACTGATATATAATATAATTACATTGTGATCAGACATGAGATCCACACATCTTATACACAGTAACAGCTATTCATCTATTACTACTGACAACCAGCCTGTATACCATGTGTGAGAGGTTGTCACAGCCCCGCCCCCTGTTACTGACATCACTGATATATAATATAATTACATTGTGATCAGACATGAGATCCACACATCTTATATACAGTAACAGCTATTCATCTATTACTACTGACAACCAGCCTGTATATCATGTGTGAGAGGTTGTCACAGCCCCGCCTCCTGTTACTGACATCACTGATATATAATATAATTACATTGTGATCAGACATGAGATCCACACATCTTATATACAGTAACAGCTATTCATCTATTACTACAGACAACCAGCCTGTATACCATGTGTGAGAGGTTGTCACAGCCCCGCCCCCTGTTACTGACATCACTGATATATAATATAATTACACTGTGATCAGACATGAGATCCACACATCTTATATACAGTAACAGCTACTCATCTATTACTACTGACAACCTGCCTGTATATCATGTGTGAGAGGTTGTCACAGCTCCGCCCCCTGTTACTGACATCACTGACATATAATATAATTACATTGTGATCAGACATGAGATCCACACATCTTATATACAGTAACAGCTATTCATCTATTACTACTGACAACCTGCCTGTATATCATGTGTGAGAGGTTGTCACAGCTCCGCCCCCTGTTACTGACATCACTGACATATAATATAATTACATTGTGATCAGACATGAGATCCACACATCTTATATACAGTAACAGCTATTCATCTATTACTACTGACAACCAGCCTGTATATCCTGTGTGAGAGGTTGTCACAGCCCCGCCCCCTGTTACTGACATCACTGATATATAATATAATTACATTGTGATCAGACATGAGATCCACACATCTTATATACAGTAACAGCTATTCATCTATTAATACTGACAACCAGCCAGTATATCATGTGTGAGAGGTTGTCACAGCCCCGCCCCCTGTTACTGACATCACTGATATATTATATAATTACATGTGATCAGACATGAGATCCACACATCTTATACACAGTAACAGCTATTCATCTATTACTACTGACAACCAGCCTGTATATCATGTGTGAGAGGTTGTCACAGCTCCGCCCCCTGTTACTGACATTACTGATATATAATATAATTACATGTGATCAGACATGAGATCCTCACATCTTATATACAGTAACAGCTATTCATCTATTACTACTGACAACCAGCCTGTATATCATGTGTGAGAGGTTGTCACAGCCCAGCCCCTGTTACTGACATCACTGATATATAATATAATTACATGTGATCAGACATGAGATCCACATATCTTATATACAGTAACAGCTATTCATCTATTACTACTGACAACCAGCCTGTATATCATGTGTGAGAGGTTGTCACAGCCCCGCCCCCTGTTAGTGACATCACTGATATATAGTATAATTACATGTGATCAGACATGAGATCCACACACCTTATATACAGTAACAGCTATTCATCTATTACTACTGACAACCAGCCTGTATATCATGTGTGAGAGGTTGTCACAGCTCCGCCCCCTGTTACTGACATCACTGATATATAATATAATTACATTGTGATCAGACATGAGATCCACACATCTTATATACAGTAACAGCTATTCATCTATTACTACTGACAACCAGCCTGTATATCATGTGTGAGAGGTTGTCACAGCCCCGCCCCCTGTTACTGACATCACTGATATATAATATAATTACACTGTGATCAAACATGAGATCCACACATCTTATATACAGTAACAGCTATTCATCTATTACTACTGACAACCCTCCTGTATATCATGTGTGAGGGGTTGTCACAGCCCCGCCCCCTGTTACTGACGTCACTGATATAATATTATTACATTGTGCCGCTTCTGTAACTGTATCTCTCTAACCTGTGTCTGACGTCAGTAAGGTCATTTGTTGCTTGGCTTCCAGCCGTTGTTGCTCTGTGGGTCCCTTTTCTACTTTCATGATCCGTAACTCAATCTTCTTTGGACCTTGGTCTAATATATCGATTTTCACAGGGATTCCCATGGCTGAGAACATTTCCCGGAACCTGTGGGCAGCGACTGAAGCTTCTGATATAACTTCAAACTTGATGTAGATGTACTTGTCGTCTTCCCGGTAGGTTTGGTGGTCTATCGGGGGTAGTTCTCCCTCATCAGCGCTGACAAACAGCTCTTCTTCAGACATTTCCAGGGAAGACTTAGACTTAAAGATTTTATGGAGTCTTCTTCCTGCCTTCCGGAACGCATCATCCAAGTCACTTCCGGAACTTTCCGTCTCACTGTCTGTGGAGGGTTTTGGTGGGATGGGGATGGGCTTTTGGGGAAGGTCTGGTTCTCCACCATCTACCACCAGTTTTGCACTATGAGACACTGCACCAAATTTGCTGGAGGCTTCACATGTGTATGTGCCGGTGTCCTGAAGCTCCACTGCGGTGATAATTAGGGAGCACGTCCCATCAGGGTAATTGTCGATGTGGTAATGGCGACCATCAGAAAGCTCCTTCCCGTCCTTCACCCATCGAGCTATGATGTCACTTTTGCTGACGGCCACACACTCAAGGTGAACGGTTCCACCCGTCTCCACAGAGAGGTCTTTGAATGTCTCGGTAAATACAGGACACTCCTGCTGTTTTATCACCTTTCTTGCTTTATAGCCCTTGAACGCCGCCTGAATCTTGACGGCCGCCTTGTCCATTGCTGGGTCATCATCAAACAATTCTGACAAATCAGGCTCTTGGATGAGTTCGGTTTTCTTGACCTCCTTCACCTCAGTGATGTTTGAGGTTTCAAAGTGCTTGAAGAACTTGCTGGCAGATATTGTCTGGACCTTACTTCCGTAGGTGATGGTCGACTGGCCCGCCTTTTTAAGATACGAGACCAGAGATGGCGTTCCAGCCCGTGACTCGTCATCAGAACTTGTGAGGGAGAAGTCGGCCTCGCTTGTCTTGGCCACGTCTTCAGAGGTGTAACCTGAGAAGTCTGCGTGACGCTCGGCCTCTTTTCTACGCTTGAGTTTTTCATCTTCTGGGACCTCAGAGATGGAATCTAACGTGGGCTCCTTGCTCATTCTCCTCTTTTTGGCCAACGCTTCCCATAAGAGATGGAGATCTCCTTCTTGGGCAGCTTCAGGGGGTAGGTTTGGCTGTGTGCTATCTTCTTCCTCAACCACATGATCCGTTCTTTCATGGGCGACACCAAGAACCTCTTGCACAGTTACCGGTTCCGTGATGGTTTGTACTGGAAGGAAATAGAGAAGACGTTACTTGTAGGGGGTGGAATGTCCGCAGCAGTGGATTTATGTTGAGGTGATTACAGGAATCTTTTCCATTTCACAGCCAAGAAATTTACTCATCCACAAGTCTCAAAGAAACCGAGAAAGTAAAAACGGCGACTTACGTCCCAAAGACACGGTGGCAGAAGTCTGATCGCCCGATGAGGTGACACAGGAGAAGGTTGCTTGGTCCTCAGCGGAGAAGTTCTGGATGAGCAGGATCTGTCTCTTCCCCTCAGAAATAATCTGGTATTTCTTTCCCGGATGCAGAGCTTCGTTCTCCTTCATCCAGGTGACATCACAACTTTCCTTAGACAGTTCACACTCCAGGCGCAGAGTCTCTCCCGGCCCGGAGGATTTATTTTGCAGTTGCTGCTGAACTGTCACCGGATGTTCTGCAACAGAAACAGGAAAAGCTTATGTTACGATTAGAATCAGGAAAAAACTGAACCTCTGACCCCTGACCTTCATCTCTGACCCCCACCTCTCACCTCTGACTCCTGACCTTCATCTCTGACCTCTAAACCTCATCACAGATCCCTAAACCTTATCTCTGATCCCACATCTCATCTCTGACCCCCCACCTCTCATCTCTGACCCCACCACTCATCTCTGACCCCACCTCTCACCTCTGACCCCACCTCTCATTTCTGACCCCACCTCTCACCTCTGACCCCACCTCTCACATCTGACCCCACCTCTCACCTCTGATCCCACCTCTCACCTCTGACCCCACCTCTAATCTCTGACCCCGCCTCTCATCTCTGATCCCCGCCTCTCATCTCTGATCCCCGCCTCTCATCTCTGATCCCACCTCTCATCTCTGACCCCACCGCTCATCTTTTACCCCACCTCTCACCTGTGACCCCCACTTTTCATCTCTGACCCTACCTCTCATCTCTGACCCCCACCTCTCACCTCTGACCCCCACCTCTTATCTCTGACCTCCACCTCTCATCTGACCCCCACCTCTCACCTCTGACCCCACCTCTCATCTCTGACCCCGCCTCTCATCTCTGACCTGCAGCTCTCATCTCTGACCCCGCCTCTCATATCTGATCCACGCCTCTCAGCTCTGAACCCCGTCTCTCATCTCTGACCCCCGCCTCTCATCTCTGACCCCCGCCTCTCACCTCTGACCCCACCTCACATCTCTAACCCCACCTCTCACCTCTGACCACACCTCTCATCTCTGACCCCACCTCTCATCTCTGACCCCACCTCTCATTTCTGATCCCCGCCTCTCATCTCTGACCCCACCTCTCATCTGATCCCCACTTCTCACCTCTGACCCCTAATCCTCATCATTAAACCATAACCCTCATCTTTGAACACCTGCTCGTTAACCTCAGGCCTATGAAGGTTCGGTGTCCAGCAACTTAAGCTTTATCATTGTATAATGAGAAGTTCTGCAACTTTTAATGGACTTTGTGTTTCCATCTCTGCTTGCTGTCAGCAAATGAGAAACATTCTTGTTTACATCTAGAGACTGAAAATCTGCCCTGATTCTGTGCATGTGACACAGCTGTTGGGCTCGTTACAGTGTATCAGCGTGCTCTCTTGCAATGTATCCAGCCGCTGTGTCAGTTGGACAGTATCAGGGTAATACAAAGACGTCAGCCCAATTCTGAAACATATTATAAAGTGATATCTGCAGTAAAGACTTCACACATCAGAAGTGATGAGGGAGAAGCCTGGACATCTACATGATGAGGGTTGTCTCATCAGGATAATGTCTTCATAAAGAGACCGGCCTGGCAATCAGCTGGTCAGCGTGACACTGGATTCAGAGACCCCCGGTGATGAGCTGCAATCGTCTGGGGGAGCTCCGGCCGCCACACATTTCATCTACAGCAGCCGCTAAAGGGGAACGTAGAATTAAAATAAAGAGTGGCCATGTAAAACATGGCGGCCCGAGTCCGCCAGAGCGGGGGATGGGCCATGTGAAACATGGGTGGCCCGAGTCCGCCAGAGCAGGGGACGCTCTTTGTTAGCGGCTCTCCACTCCGGTTCATAGGGAGTTCTGCACATAATTGATATTCGCCTGTGGTCTGCCGTCGCCGGGGTAACAAACATCAGTCACTTAGTATTAATAATGTTTAACACCCGCAGATCTAGAAGCCACATCCTTCATTCAAACTCCACGGCCTGAAAGCCATGCAATGACGCCGAATCCAACATCTAATCAGAACCATCATTCAACAGGAGAGCTCTGCTACATACATGCTGCACCCCCATCAGGAAAAGCTTAAAAATGCACCTTCAAGACTCCAACCAAAGCAGCACAGAAGCAAAGGGGCCACAATTAACTCTACATGTAAGGCTGGGTAGCAAATGTATCTTATACCAATCTTGAGTTAATATGTCTTATACTCCATTCACATCCAAAACTGCATTCACAGTTCTGTTGGATTACCATTAGCTTTCAGGCTGTAGGACCTCACATCCCACTGCCCATTTTCCCCTGCTGGTTCAGTGTCTGTAGTGCGGAAGCTCTGGTAGGACCTCACATCTGACTGCTCCCCCTGCTGGTTCAGTGTCTGTAGTGCAGAAGCTCTGGTAGGACCTCACATCTGACTTCTGCCCCCTGCTGGTTCAGTGTCTGCAGTGAGGAAGCTCTGGTAGGACCTCACATCTGCCCCCTGCTGCTTCAGTGTCTGAAGTGCAGAAGCTCTGGTATGACCTCACATCTGACTTCTGCCACCTGCTGGTTCAGTGTCTGTAGTGAGGAAGCTCTGGTAGGACCTCACATCTGTCCCCTGCTGGTTCAGTGCCTGTAGTGCAGAAGCTCTGGTAGGCCTTCACATCTGACTGCTTCCCCCTGCTGGTTCAGTGTCTGTAGTGCGGAAGCTCTGGTAGGACCTCACATCTGACTTCCGTCCCCTGCTGGTTCAGTGTCTGCAGTGAGAAAGCTCTGGTAGGACCTCACATCTGACTTCTGCCCCCTGCTGCTTCAGTGTCTGTAGTGCAGAAGCTCTGGTATGACCTTACATCTGACTTCTGCCCCCTGCTGGTTCAGTGTCTGTAGTGAGGAAGCTCTGGTAGGACCTCACATCTGCCCCCTGCTGGTTCAGTGTCTGTAGTGCGGAAGCTCTGGTAGGACCTCACATCTGACTGCTCCCCCTGCTGGTTCAGTGTCTGTAGTGCGGAAGCTCTGGTAGGACCTCACATCTGACTGCTCCCCCTGCTGGTTCAGTGTCTGTAGTGCAGAAGCTCTGGTAGGACCTCACATCTGACTTCTGCCCCCTGCTGGTTCAGTGTCTGCAGTGAGGAAGCTCTGGTAGGACCTCACATCTGCCCCCTGCTGCTTCAGTGTCTGAAGTGCAGAAGCTCTGGTATGACCTCACATCTGACTTCTGCCCCCTGCTGGTTCAGTGTCTGTAGTGAGGAAGCTCTGGTAGGACCTCACATCTGCCCCCTGCTGGTTCAGTGCCTGTAGTGCAGAAGCTCTGGTAGGCCTTCACATCTGACTGCTTCCCCCTGCTGGTTCAGTGTCTGTAGTGCGGAAGCTCTGGTAGGACCTCACATCTGACTTCTGCCCCCTGCTGCTTCAGTGTCTGTAGTGCAAAAGCTCTGGTATGACCTTACATCTGACTTCTGCCCCCTGCTGGTTCAGTGTCTGCAGTGAGGAAGCTCTGGTAGGACCTCACATCTGACTTCTGCTCCCTGCTGCTTCAGTGTCTGTAGTGCAGAAGCTCTGGTATGACCTTACATCTGACTTCTGCCCCCTGCTGGTTCAGTGTCTGTAGTGAGGAAGCTCTGGTAGGACCTCACATCTGCCCCCTGCTGGTTCAGTGTCTGTAGTGCGGAAGCTCTTGTAGGACTTCACATCTGACTTCTGCCCCCTGCTGGTTCAGTGTCTGTAGTGAGGAAGCTCTGGCAGGACCTCACATCTGTCTGCTGCCGTCTGCTGCCCCCTGCTGGTTCAGTGTCTGTAGTGAGCAAGCTCTGGCAGGACCTCACACCTGACTGCTGCCCCCTGCTGGTTCAGTGTCTGTAGTGAGGAAGCTCTGGCAGGACCTCACATCTGACTGCTGCCCCCTGCTGGTTCAGTGTCTGTAGTGAGGAAACTCTGGTAGAACCTCACATCTGACTGCTGCCCCCTGTTCGTTCAGTGTCTGTAGTGAGCATGCTCTGGTAGGACCTCACATCGGACTGCTGCCCCCTGCTGGTTCAGTTCTGTAGAGAGCATGGTCTGATGTAGTGCATTATAGGAGATGTAGGGTGTACACCAGGCACTGTACAGTAAACTGATATGAAGAACAATACATTTCCCAAAGAAAGAAGAGAAGTTAATGAAGTTGTGGGAGCGGAGAAGGAGGACACTGCTTTATAGCAGCTCCGTCCCATTCCAGGGAACACCAGACACCTGACAGGACGGGCGCTGGTTCTGGAAAAAGAGCAGAACTTTCCTTCTAATCTCATACAACCCCATTTAATCTGTTATGTCTGCACAGTACTGATGGATTCTACATAGCAGCATGAGAACTGTGACTGCAGCTCTGGATGTGACAGGAGGGTAAGACATGTTGTAACAGCAGAATTGTGAGTGCAGCTCTGGGTGTGATTTGAGTATAAGGTATAATGTACCAGCAGGATTGTACATGCAGTTTTGGGTGTGATTGGAGAATACAACATAATGTACCAGCAGGATTGAGAATGCAGCGCTGAATGTGATTAGAGTACAAGACATGTTGTAGCAGCAGGATTGTGAATGCAGCTTTGGGTGTGATTGGAGAATAAGACAGTACATAGCTCAAGATCAGTATAAGATAAGTAAGAGATTGACATTTTCCTCAGCGTCAGATGCAGATTTACATGATTCCCGGTTGTGGGGCGCTGGTTTATAGCCTTGTTTATCATTCTACAATATATCGGCCATGCAGGTGTGTCCACACACGGTTTGTAGCTGAAGCCCCGATTTCTCACCTAGCTGCACCGTCTGAGGAAAGTGAACCGGTTCCCCTATTCCCAGTTTGTTAATGGAGGAGATGCGGAATCGGTAGGGCTCCCCCGGCTTCAGGTTTTGGACAACATATTCCATACTCTGTATAATCTCCATGTTGCACTGCCGCCAGTCACCACCAGGGGATTTCATCTCAACATTGTATCCGATAATCGGAGCCCCACCATCACTCAGGGGCGTAAACCAAGACAATGTCAAAGAACAGCTGCTCTTACTTACAACCTCAGGGTCTTCTGGGGGGTCGGGAAGCGCTAAAGGTACAACAGAGTCACTGAATCAATAAAATGGGATTAGCATCGATCAAGACATGACAACCATCCTGGTGGCCCTGTACTTTTAGGGTTCAGGACAGAGTGGTGTACATAGAGAAGGGAGTACAGCCTAAGAAAACCCAAAATAGGACCCCTACTCCTACTGGATCAGTCCATCACACCCCACCATTATGGCACAGTAAAGCCCAGCTCTTGTCCACCACCCAACATCTTCCCAATCTAATGTAGAGGAGAAGAAGGGTGACATGACCCTCTGACCATGTCCCTCTCTCTTAATGTTATAGAAGGGGAGGGCACTTTGCAGGTTCAGGAGGCACTGAAAGAAGTTCCCCATCCCTAGAGTAGACCTGACCACCCTAACTGTTGAGTCTTCTCGAGAACCAGGCTCCAAGAACACCAGGATTCCACAGATCCTTGGATAGGAAACGCACACAACAGGATGGGGCAAGGCTGAGCAGGGGCCCCACTTCTCATGGGGCCCCATGGTGATGCCCCTTTGGTATGAAGGCCCTCACTGGATATTTTATGATTGTTCCCTGGAGGAGCGACTTACCGAGAATGAGCAGTTTGGCAGAGACAACTACATCTCTAGAGGCAAATGCCACCTCCCCGGAGTGCTGGATCTGAGCATCTTTCAGGATAAGCTGGTACTGGTTTTCATCCACGTGCATGGACCAGTTCTCATCGGGCTGGATGGATCCGCCATTAAAATACCAGGAAGCCTCGTTAACTGGCACCGCTTCACTGAGTACACAGGTAAATGTTGCCTTGCCACCAGCAACCACCTCAGCGTCAACGGGCGGCTTCAGAACTTCCAGACGCCACCCTGAGGTCAAACATACAAAGCAGGGTCTGAGGAGTAACAACCACACATCATGGGGGGCCGAATCACTATGTCTCAGGACTGAACAGGGTTCATGTTTACAAAAGAACTGGATTTGAGGGAATGGGTTCACTGCTAATATAAACAAAGTGTGAGGACAGAATGAGGGGTCCCTGAGGACAGAATGAGGAGGTCCCTGCTAGATTTGAGTCTTATCCCGCTTCACAAACTATCACTCATCATCGCTCGTTGGTTCATATTCACTTCCTATTGTCCCACACTAACATCCATCATTTCCCAGTATATTCCATCTTCCCACATCAACTTTCATCATCTCACATTATCCCCTGTGCCTCCCCATTGTCCCATACCAGTCCGCATCCTCTCCATGATCCACCATTGTCCCACACCAGCCCGCATTCTCTACATGATCCACCATTGTCCCACACCAGCCCTCATCCTGTCCATGATCCACCATTGTCCCACACCAGCCCGCATTCTCTCCATGATCCAACATTGTCCCACACCAGCCATCATCCTCTCTATGATCCACCATTGTACCAACACCAGCCCTCATCCTCCCCATGATCCACCATTGTCCCACACCAGCCATCATCCTCTCTATGATCCACCATTGTACCAACACCAGCCCTCATCCTCTCCATGACCCACCATTGTCCCACACCAGCCTGCATCCTCTCCATGATCCACCATTGTCCCACACCAGCCCTCATCCTCTCCATGATCCACCATTGTCCCACAGCAGCCATCATCCTCTCCTTGATCCACCATTGTACCAACACCAGCCCTCATCCTCTCCATGATCCACCATTTCCCACACCAGCTCTCATCCTCTCCATGATCCGCCATTGTCCCACACCAGCCCTCATCCTCTCCATCATCCGCCATTGTACTAACACCAGCCCTCATCCTCTCCATGATCTACCATTCTCCCACACCAGCCCTCATCCTCTTCATGATCCACCATTGTATTAAGAACAGCCCTCATCCTCTCCATGATCCACAATTGTGCTAACACCAGCCCTCCTCCTCTCCATGATCCACCATTATCCCACACCAGCCCTCATCCTCTCCATGGTCCACCATTGTCCCACACCAGCCCGCATCCTCTCCATGATCCACCATTGTCCCACACCAGCCCGCATCCTCTCCATGATCCACCATTGTACTAACACCAGCCCTTATCCTCTCCATGATCCCCCATTGTACCAACACCAGCCCTCATCCTCTCCATGATCCACCATTGTACTAACACCAGCCCTCATCCTTTCCATGATCCCCCATTGTACCAACACCAGCCCTCATCCTCTCCATGATCCACCATTGTACTAACACCAGCCCTCATCTTCTCCATGATCCCCCATTGTACCAACACCAGCCCTCATCCTCTCCATGATCCACCATTGTACTAACACCAGCCCTCATCCTCTCCATGATTCGCCATTGTACTAACACCAGCCCACACCTTCCCCATGATCGCCCATTGTCCCACACCAGCCCTCATCCTCTCCATGATCCAGCATTGTACTAACACCAGCCCTCATCCTCTCCATGATCCACCATTGTCCCACACCAGCCCTCATCCTCTCCATGATCCACTATTGTACTAACACCAGCCTCATCCTCTCCATGATCCACCATTGTCCCACACCAGCCCTCCTCCTCTCCATGATCAACTATTGTACTAACACCAGCCCTCATCCTCTCCATGATCCGCCATTGTACTAACACCAGCCCTCATCCTCTCCATGATCCACCATTGTATTAACACCAGCCCTTATGCTCTCCATGATCCACCATTGTACCAACACCAGCCCTCATCCTCTCCATGATCCGCCATTGTACTAACACCAGCCCTTACCATCCCCATAATCGCCCATTGTCCCACACCAGCCCTCATCCTCTCCATGATCCACCATTGTACTAACAACAGCCCTCATCCTCTCCATGATCCACCATTGTCCCACACCAGCCCTCATCCTCTCCATGATCCACTATTGTACTAACACCAGCCCTCATCATCCCGATGATCGCCCAATGTCCAACACCAGCCCTTATCCTCTCCATGATCCCCCATTGTACCAACACCAGCCCTCATCCTCTCCATGATCCACCATTGTACTAACACCAGCCCTCATCCTTTCCATGATCCCCCATTGTACCAACACCAGCCCTCATCCTCTCCATGATCCACCATTGTACTAACACCAGCCCTCATCTTCTCCATGATCCCCCATTGTACCAACACCAGCCCTCATCCTCTCGATGATCCACCATTGTACTAACACCAGCCCTCATCCTCTCCATGATTCGCCATTGTACTAACACCAGCCCTCACCATCCCCATGATCGCCCATTGTCCCACACCAGCCCTCATCCTCTCCATGATCCACCATTGTAATAACACCAGCCCTCATCCTCTCCATGATCCACCATTGTCCCACACCAGCCCTCATCCTCTCCATGATCAACTATTGTACTAACACCAGCCCTCATCCTCTCCATGATCCGCCATTGTACTAACACCAGCCCTCATCCTCTCCATGATCCACCATTGTATTAACACCAGCCCTTATGCTCTCCATGATCCACCATTGTACCAACACCAGCCCTCATCCTCTCCATGATCCGCCATTGTACTAACACCAGCCCTTACCATCCCCATGATCGCCCATTGTCCCACACCAGCCCTCATCCTCTCCATGATCCACCATTGTACTAACACCAGCCCTCATCCTCTCCATGATCCACCATTGTCCCACACCAGCCCTCATCCTCTCCATGATCCACTATTGTACTAACACCAGCCCTCATCATCCCGATGATCGCCCAATGTCCCACACCAGCCCTTATCATCCCCATGATCGCCCAGTGTCCCATAGCCCTCATCTTCCACATGATCCATCATTGTCCCACATCAGCCCTCATCATCCACATGATCGCTCATTGTCACACACCAGCCCTAATTATCCCCATGATTCATCATTGTCCCACATCAGCCCTCATCTTCCCCATGATTCGCCATTGCCTCACTCCAGCCCTCATCATCCCAATGATCCCACATTGTCCCGCGCCAGTCCTCATCCTCCCCATGATCCTCCATTGTCACACTCCAGCCCTCATCATCCCAATGATCCCACATTATCCCGCACCAGTCCTCATCCTCCCCATGATCCTCCATTGTCACACTCCAGCCCTCATCATCCCAATGATCCAACATTGTCCCGCACCACTCCTCATCCTCCCTATGATCCTCCATTGTCACACTCCAGCCCTCATCATCCCCATAATCCGCCATTGTCTCATTCTAGCCCTCATCATCCAATTGATCCGCCATTGTCACACTCCAGCCCTTATCATCCCCATTATCCATCATTGTCCCACACCAGCCCTCATCATCCCCATGATCGCCCATTGTCCCACACCAGCCCTCATCATACCCATGATCCATCATTTTCCCACATCAGCCCTCATCATCTCCATGATTGCCCATTGTTCCACCTCATCACGCTCCATTACCTTGGCATAAGACCCCTTAGAATGTCCTGGGTTCAGGTAGGAAGTTGGCCCCTGTCTTGCCCCACACCATTCCCTATGTTCGTGATTTGCTCAATATTGAGTTTTCCACATGAGTTCAGATCTTTATTAATCGTCTACACTTATAATAATTGTGCATGGTGATGTGTAATAAAGCGAATATTGTAACTTCTCGTCTTCCCCCTATTCATATTAATAACACGGAACAGGTTTAAGAAGACTCCTTCATTTCAGAGTCACATGAGTTATGTCCAGAGAAACGAGAGTTAACAGCAGGAGAAGAGAGTCATTAATTCCCATCAGCCCCTGATTTACTTATACCGTCTCTCAGAATGAAGACGTAAGTCCTGGGTTGGGGCGCCATTATGTCAATACTACACAGCTGCTACAATAAAAGCAGGAACCTCGAAATCCTGTGAAATTCTTAAAGCCTCAGGAAACTCTGACCCCATTATACAGGTCACATATAGTATGACTCTTACATAACCAGCGGGGTCAGTATGTAAATACATTACATTACATATCCTGTACTGATCCGGAGTTACATCCTGTATTATACTCCAGAGCTGCACTCACTATTCTGCTGGTGGAGTCACTGTTTACATACATTACATTACTTATCCTGTACTGATCCTGAGTTGCATACTGTATTATACTCCAGAGCTGCACTCTCTATTCTGCTGGTGGAGTCACTGTTTACATACATTACATTACTTATCCTGTACTGATCCTGAGTTGCATACTGTATTATAATCCAGAGCTGCACTCACTATTCTGCTGGTGGAGTCACTGTGTACATTCATTACATTACTTATCCTGTACTGATCCTGAGTTACATCCCGTATTATACTCCAGAGCTGCACTCACTATTCTGCTGGTGGAGTCATTGTGTACATACATTACATTACTTATCCTGTACTGATCCTGAGTTACATCCTGCATTATACTCCAGAGCTGCACTCACTATTCTGCTGGTGGAGTCACTGTGTACATACATTACATTACTTATCCTGTACTGATCCTGAGTTACAGCTTTTATTATATTCCAGAGCTGCACTCACTATTCTGCTGGTGGAGTCACTGGGTACATACATTACATTACTTATCCTGTACTGATCCTGGGTTACATCCTGTATTATACTCCAGAGCTGCACTCACTATTCTGCTGGTGGAGTCACTGTGTACATACATTACTTATCCTGTACTGATCCTGAGTTACATATTGTATTATACTCCAGAGCTGCACTCACTATTCTGCTGGTGGAGTCACTGTGTACATACATTACATTACTTATCCTGTACTGATCCTGAGTTACAGCTTTTATTATACTCCAGAGCTGCACTCACTATTCTGCTGGTGGAGTCACTGTGTACATACATTACTTATCCTGTACTGATCCTGAGTTACAGCTTTTATTATACTCCAGAGCTGCACTCACTATTCTGCTGGTGGAGTCACTGTGTACATACATTACATTACTTATCCTGTACTGATCCTGAGTTACAGCTTTTATTATACTCCAGAGCTGCACTCACTATTCTGCTGGTGGAGTCACTGTGTACATACATTACTTATCCTGTACTGATCCTGAGTTACAGCTTTTATTATACTCCAGAGCTGCACTCACTATTCTGCTAGTGGAGTCACTGGGTACATACATGACATTACTTATCCTGAAAAGTAGAGATTAGTACCCTGAGGCCGTGCTCCTCTCACCTCCTGCACCCCTAGGTCTGCAGCCGCAGTGACAGAGCCCATTGTAGACCACGGAGGAGGAAAGGCCATTGACGTCACAACAAGCTAGAAGACATGCAGCGCTCTCCGGCCTTACCTCGCACATTCAGGAAAGCCGAAGAAACCGCGTCACCGGCCATAAAGGTCACTCGGCAATTGTCCTCAGACGTGAGGTTCTTCAGCAGGAGGAGATGTCTGCGGCCGTTCTCAAAGTAAACCATCTCTACGTTGTCCGAGGTCTTCGCCGGCTCATCGTCCACCAGCCAATTATAGTTGTAGCACTCCGGCTTAGACAAGTAACACTCAAAGAGCGCTTCTCCGCCCTCCAGCGCCTCTACGTTCTCCAGACCCTGTAACATCTTATTCTTTGCTATTGGAAAACAGAAACAGAGCGATCAACATGACTAACGCCACTGGGCGCCTCACCGGTGTGTAATACACCGTACATTATAAGGATAATACTAATCCAGGGGGAGCACTGTAGGCATCTGAAGGGACCCCCACCGAGCGGCCGACACCACAATGTTCAGGCTTCTTCATATTAACATAATGAACTGCTGATTCCACCCCCGTAAATCCTAAGATCCCCCATACCAAGAACAGACTCCTACCCTAATCTTATAACCAGAGGGGGCCCCCATGCAAAATCTATACCAGGGCCCCCCAGCTAGCATGTGCCATTTATAATACTGGTGTCTTCTTATGTGGCGGGGGGCACTTTGCGTCTCCTCAGACACCAGGACTCGGGTGCTGCTACTACATCTGCACCCCTACAGCTCCACCCCTGCTTATAATAAAGGGTCATAGTGAGGTCACCCATCTGTATAATCTACAGTGATGACCTCACTACCCAGCGATTAGAACGAATAAAACAGCCAATTACTAATCACACAATATTTATAGTCAGCAATCTGAAATTCAATGACAACTCCCTGGAGTGCACGCACATGAAGAATTCACGCAGTAACTTTATTCTTTCTTAAATTTGTAGTAACAGCGCCGCACCGGTCCATGGGATGTGTCTGGTATTGCAGCTGGGCATCATTAAAGTGAAAGGGGCTGAGCAGTAATACCAGACACAACCTGTGCACAGTTATGGCGCTGTTTTTGAAAGAAAGTAGCCACGATTGTCTAATTCTGGAAAACACCTTTAATTCATATGAATATTTCTCAATTTCATGTCCAGTAGGGGTCGCTGTCTCTTTGTTAAATCTACAGAAGGGTCTGGCTCTCTGGCTCCTAATCAAACACTTAAAGAGGCTCTGTCACCAGATTTTGCAGCCCCTATCTGCTATTGCATGGGATCGGCGCTGTAATGTAGATTACAGTAACGTTTTTTTTTTTTTAAACGAGCATTTTTGGCCAAGTTATGACCATTTTTATATTTATGTAAATGAGGCTTGCAAAAGTACAACTGGGCGTGTATTGTGTGTGTTACATCTGGGCGTGTATTGTGTGTTACATCTGGGCGTGTATTATGTGTGTTACATCTGGGCGTGTATTATGTGTGTTACATCTGGGCGTGTATTATGTGTGTTACATCTGGGCGTGTATTGTGTGTTACATCTGGGCGTGTATTGTGTGTGTTACATCTGGGCGTGTATTATGTGTGTACATCGGGGCGTGTATTATGTGCGTACATCTGGGCGTGTATTATGTGCGTACATCGGGGCGTGTATTATGTGTGTTACATCTGGGCGTGTATTATGTGTGTTACATCTGGGCGTGTATTGTGTGTGTTACATCTGGGCGTGTATTATGTGTGTTACATCTGGGCGTGTATTATGTGTGTTACATCTGGGCGTGTATTATGTGTGTTACATCGGGGCGTGTATTATGTGTGTTACATCTGGGCGTGTATTATGTGTGTTACATCTGGGCGTGTATTATGTGTGTTACATCTGGGCGTGTATTATGTGTGTTACATCTGGGCGTGTATTATGTGTGTTACATCTGGGCGTGTATTATGTGTGTTACATCTGGGCGTGTATTATGTGTGTTACATCTGGGCGTGTATTATGTGTTACATCTGGGCGTGTATTATGTGTGTTACATCTGGGCGTGTATTATGTGTGTTACATCTGGGCGTGTATTATGTGTGTTACATCTGAGCGTGTATTATGTGTGTTACATCTGAGCGTGTATTATGTGCGTACATCTGGGCGTGTATTATGTGTTATATCTGGGCGTGTATTGTGTGTTACATCTGGGCGTGTATTATGTGTGTTACATCTGGGCGTGTATTATGTGTGTTACATCTGGGCGTGTATTGTGTGTGTTACATCTGGGCGTGTATTATGTGTGTTACATCTGGGCGTGTATTATGTGTGTTACATCTGGGCGTGTATTATGTGTGTGTTACATCGGGGCGTGTATTATGTGTGTTACATCTGGGCGTGTATTGTGTGTGTTACATCTGGGCGTGTATTGTGTATGTACATCTGGGCGTGTATTATGTGTGTTACATCTGGGCGTGTATTATGTGTTACATCTGGGCGTGTATTGTGTGTTACATCTGGGCGTGTATTGTGTGTTACATCTGGGCGTGTATTATGTGTGTAACATCTGGGCGTGTATTGTGTGTTACATCTGGGCGTGTATTGTGTGTTACATCTGGGCGTGTATTGTGTGTTACATCTGGGCGTGTATTATGTGTGTTACATCTGGGCGTGTATTATGTGTGTTACATCTGGGCGTGTATTATGTGTGTTACATCTAGGCGTGTATTATGTGTGTACATCTGGGCGTGTATTATGTGTGTTACATCTGGGCGTGTATTATGTGTGTTACATCTGGGCGTGTATTGTGTGTGTTACATCTGGGCGTGTATTGTGTGTGTTACATCTGGGCGTGTATTATGTGTGTAACATCTGGGCGTGTATTGTGTGTTACATCTGGCCGTGTATTGTGTATGTACATCTGGGCGTGTATTGTGTGTTACATCTGGGCGTGTATTGTGTGTTACATCTGGGCGTGTATTATGTGTGTTACATCTGGGCGTGTATTATGTGTGTTACATCGGGGCGTGTATTGTGTGTTACATCTGGGCGTGTATTGTGTGTTACATCTGGGCGTGTATTGTGTGTTACATCTGGGCGTGTATTGTGTGTTACATCTGGGCGTGTATTATGTGTGTTACATCTGGGCGTGTATTATGTGTGTTACATCTGGGCGTGTATTATGTGTGTTACATCTGGGCGTGTATTGTGTGTTACATCTGGGCGTGTATTATGTGTGTTACATCTGGGCGTGTATTGTGTGTTACATCTGGGCGTGTATTATGTGTGTTACATCTGGGCGTGTATTATGTGTGTTACATCTGGGCGTGTATTGTGTGTGTTACATCTGGGCGTGTATTATGTGTGTTACATCTGGGCGTGTATTGTGTGTTACATCTGGGCGTGTATTGTGTGTTACATCTGGGCGTGTATTGTGTGTTACATCTGGGCGTGTATTGTGTGTGTTACATCTGGGCGTGTATTGTGTGTGTTACATCTGGGCGTGTATTATGTGTGTTACATCTGGGCGTGTATTATGTGCGTACATCTGGGCGTGTATTATGTGTGTGTTACATCTGGGCGTGTATTATGTGTGTTACATCTGGGCGTGTATTATGTGTGTTACATCTGGGCGTGTATTATGTGTGTTACATCTGGGTGTGTATTATGTGTGTTACATCTGGCCGTGTATTGTGTGTGTTACATCTGGGCGTGTATTATGTGTGTTACATCTGGGCGTGTATTATGTGTGTAACATCTGGGCGTGTATTATGTGTGTTACATCTGGGCGTGTATTATGTGTGTTACATCTGGGCGTGTATTGTGTGTTACATCTGGGTGTGTATTATGTGTGTTACATCTGGGCGTGTATTGTGTGTTACATCTGGGCGTGTATTATGTGTGTACATCTGGGCGTGTATTATGTGTGTTACATCTGGGCGTGTATTATGTGTGTTACATCTGGGTGTGTATTATGTGTTTACATCTGGGCGTGTATTATGTGTGTTACATCTGGGCGTGTATTATGTGTGTTACATCTGGGCGTGTATTATGTGTGTTACATCTGGGCGTGTATTGTGTGTGTTACATCTGGGCGTGTATTATGTGTGTTACATCTGGGCGTGTATTATGTGTGTACATCTGGGCGTGTATTGTGTGTGTTACATCTGGGCGTGTATTATGTGTGTTACATCTGGGCGTGTATTGTGTGTGTTACATCTGGGCGTGTATTATGTGTGTTACATCTGGGCGTGTATTATGTGTGTTACATCTGGGCGTGTATTATGTGTGTTACATCTGGGCGTGTATTATGTGTGTGTTACATCTGGGCGTGTATTGTGTGTGTTACATCGGGGCGTGTATTATGTGTGTTATATCTGGGCGTGTATTGTGTGTTACATCGGGGCGTGTATTATGTGTGTTACATCTGGGCGTGTATTGTGTGTGTTACATCTGGGCGTGTATTGTGTGTACATCTGGGCGTGTATTATGTGTGTACATCTGGGCGTGTATTATGTGTGTTACATCTGGGCGTGTATTATGTGCGTTACATCTGGGTGTGTATTATGTGTGTTACATCTGGGCGTGTATTATGTGTGTTACATCTGGGCGTGTATTATGTGTGTTACATCTGGGCGTGTATTATGTGTGTATATCTGGGCGTGTATTATGTGTGTTACATCTGGGCGTGTATTATGTGTGTGTTACATCGGGGCGTGTATTATGTGTGTTACATCTGGGCGTGTATTATGTGTGTTACATCTGGGCGTGTATTATGTGCGTTACATCTGGGTGTGTATTATGTGTGTTACATCTGGGCGTGTATTATGTGTGTTACATCTGGGCGTGTATTATGTGTGTTACATCTGGGCGTGTATTATGTGTGTACATCTGGGCGTGTATTATGTGTGTACATCTGGGCGTGTATTATGTGTGTTACATCTGGGCGTGTATTGTGTGTTACATCTGGGCGTGTATTATGTGTGTACATCTGGGCGTGTATTATGTGTGTTACATCTGGGCGTGTATTGTGTGTGTTACATCTGGGCGTGTATTATGTGTGTACATCTGGGCGTGTATTATGTGTGTTACATCTGGGCGTGTATTGTGTGTGTTACATCTGGGCGTGTATTATGTGTGTTACATCTGGGCGTGTATTATGTGTGTTACATCTGGGCGTGTATTATGTGTGTTACATCTGGGCGTGTATTATGTGTGTACATCTGGGCGTGTATTATGTGTGTACATCTGGGCGTGTATTATGTGTGTACATCTGGGCGTGTATTATGTGTGTACATCTGGGCGTGTATTGTGTGTGTTACATCTGGGCGTGTATTGTGTGTGTTACATCTGGGCGTGTATTATGTGTGTTACATCTGGGCGTGTATTATGTGTGTTACATCTGGGCGTGTATTATGTGTGTTACATCTGGGCGTGTATTATGTGTGTACATCTGGGCGTGTATTATGTGTGTTACATCTGGGCGTGTATTATGTGTGTTACATCTGGGCGTGTATTGTGTGTGTACATCTGGGCGTGTATTATGTGTGTACATCTGGGCGTGTATTATGTGTGTACATCTGGGCGTGTATTATGTGTGTTACATCTGGGCGTGTATTATGTGTGTTACATCTGAGCGTGTATTATGTGTGTACATCTGGGCGTGTATTGTGTGCGTACATCGGGGCGTGTATTATGTGTGTTACATCTGGGCGTGTATTATGTGTGTTACATCTGGGCGTGTATTATATGTGTTACATCTGGGCGTGTATTATGTGTGTTACATCTGGGCGTGTATTATGTGTGTTACATCTGGGCGTGTATTATGTGTGTTACATCTGGGCGTGTATTATGTGTGTTACATCTGGGCGTGTATTGTGTGTTACATCTGGGCGTGTATTATGTGTGTTACATCTGGGCGTGTATTATGTGTGTTATATCTGGGCGTGTATTATGTGTGTTACATCTGGGCGTGTATTATGTGTGTTACATCTGGGCGTGTATTATGTGTGTTACATCTGGGCGTGTATTATGTGTGTTACATCTGGGTGTGTATTATGTGTGTTACATCTGAGCGTGTATTATGTGTGTTACATCTGAGCGTGTATTATGTGTGTACATCTGGGTGTGTATTATGTGTGTAACATCTGGGCGTGTATTATGTGTGTTACATCTGGGCGTGTATTATGTGTGTAACATCTGGGCGTGTATTATGTGTGTTACATCTGGGTGTGTATTATGTGTGTTACATCTGAGCGTGTATTATGTGCGTACATCGGGGCGTGTATTATGTGCGTACATCGGGGTGTGTTTACTACTTTTACTAGCTGGGCGTTGTGTATAGAAGTGTCATCCACTTCTCTTCAGAACGCCCAGCTTCTGGCAGTGCAGACACAGCGTGTTCTCGAGAGATCACGCTGTGACGTCACTCACTTCCTGCCCCAGGTCCTGCATCGTGTCGGACACATCGGCACCAGAGGCTACAGTTGATTCTGCAGTAGCATCGGCGTTTGCAGGTAAGTAGCTACATGGACTTACCTGCAAACGCCGATGCTACTGCAGAATCATCTGTAGCCTCTGGTGCCGATGTGGCCGACACGATGCAGGACCTGGGGCAGGAAGTGAGTGACGTCGAGAACACGCTGTGTCTGCACTGCCAGAAGCTGGGCGTTCTGAAGAGACGTGGATGTTACTTCTCGTCAGAACGCCCAGCTAGTAAAAGTAGTAAACACGCCCCGATGTACGCACATAATACACGCCCAGTTGTACTTTTACTGTAAACACGCCCCGATGTACTTTTGCAACTCTCATTTACATAAATATAAAAATGGTCATAACTTGGCCAAAAATGCTCGTTTAAAAAAATAAAAACGTTACTGTAATCTACATTACAGCGCCGATCACAGGCAATAGCAGATAGGGGTTGCAAAATCTGGTGACAGAGCCTCTTTAACATTGAAGTGACGCCCACATTCTGAAGACTGGGGGGCAGCGATATAAGGAATAAGACTGAAAAGTTTCATTATTTTTCTCAGACTTGATATCACATCAAAATATGTCATCTGCCCCCAACTCCAGCCCTCGGCATTCAGGGGCGATCCAGCTGTGAAGCATTTACTATTCTGAGTATTGGCCGGGGGTAGGGGAGGGGTCACTTATCACCCCAAACTATTCAGACTAAAAAATCTTAAAGGCCATGAAACGCAGGATCCACCTGTTATCCATGACATCTGAGTTATGAACTGTCAGAAATACTCAGTTGTCACTGAACCCGTCAGTCCCGCTGATCTGACAGATTCAGGTCTCAGCACAGGATACAGCTGCTCTATATACAGGACACAGAGCAGCTGGATCTCAAAAAGTAAAAATCATTTTTAATAAATAGTAATTACAAATTTGCACCAAACACTGATCGACTTTTTTATACATCAAAAAACTTTTTTCAATGGTTTCCAAAGCCTTTAAAAAAGCTCTGTCATCGGATTATAAGTGGCCTGTCTCCTACATAATGTGATCAGCGCTGTAATGTAGATAACAGTGGTCCTAGTAATAAAGAGGCTGTCATCGGATTATAAGTGCCCTCTCTCCTACATAATATGATCAGCGCTGTAATGTAGAGAACAGTGGTCCTAGTAATAAAGAGGCTCTGTCACCAGATTATAAGTGTCCTGTCTCCTACATAATGTGATCAGTGCTGTAATGTAGAGAACAGTGGTCCTAGTAATAAAGAGGCTGTCACCAGATTATAAGTGTCCTGTCTCCTACATAATGTGATCAGTGCTGTAATGTAGAGAACAGTGGTCCTAGTAATAAAGAGGCTGTCACCAGATTATAAGTGCCCTCTCTCCTACATAATATGATCAGCGCTGTAATGTAGAGAACAGTGGTCCTAGTAATAAAGAGGCTCTGTCACCAGATTATAAGTGCCCTGTCTCTTACATAATATGATCAGCGCTGTAATGTAGAGAACAGTGGTCCTAGTAATAAAGAGGCTGTCACCAGATTATAAGTGTCCTGTCTCCTACATAATGTGATCAGCGCTGTAATGTAGAGAACAGTGGTCCTAGTAATAAAGAGGCTGTCACCAGATTATAAGTGCCCTCTCTCCTACATAATATGATCAGCGCTGTAATGTAGAGAACAGTGGTCCTAGTAATAAAGAGGCTGTCACCAGATTATAAGTGGCCTGTCTTCTACATAATGTGATCAGCGCTGTAATGTAGATAACAGTGGTCCTAGTAATAAAGAGGCTGTCACCAGATTATAAGTGTCCTGTCTCCTACATAATGTGATCAGTGCTGTAATGTAGATAACAGTGGTCCTAGTAATAAAGAGGCTGTCACCAGATTATAAGTGGCCTGTCTTCTACATAATGTGATCAGCGCTGTAATGTAGAGAACAGTGTCCTAGTAATAAAGAGGCTGTCACCAGATTATAAGTGCCCTCTCTCCTACATAATATGATCAGCGCTGTAATGTAGAGAACAGTGGTCCTAGTAATAAAGAGGCTCTGTCACCAGATTATAAGTGTCCTGTCTCCTACATAATGTGATCAGTGCTGTAATGTAGATAACAGTGGTCCTAGTAATAAAGAGGCTGTCACCAGATTATAAGTGCCCTCTCTCCTACATAATATGATCAGCGCTGTAATGTAGAGAACAGTGGTCCTAGTAATAAAGAGGCTGTCACCAGATTATAAGTGCCCTCTCTCCTACATAATATGATCAGCGCTGTAATGTAGAGAACAGTGGTCCTAGTAATAAAGAGGCTGTCACCAGATTATAAGTGGCCTGTCTTCTACATAATGTGATCAGCGCTGTAATGTAGATAACAGTGGTCCTAGTAATAAAGAGGCTGTCACCAGATTATAAGTGTCCTGTCTCCTACATAATGTGATCAGTGCTGTAATGTAGATAACAGTGGTCCTAGTAATAAAGAGGCTGTCACCAGATTATAAGTGGCCTGTCTTCTACATAATGTGATCAGCGCTGTAATGTAGAGAACAGTGGTCCTAGTAATAAAGAGGCTGTCACCAGATTATAAGTGCCCTGTCTCCTACATAATGTGATCAGTGCTGTAATGTAGATAACAGTGGTCCTAGTAATAAAGAGGCTGTCACCGGATTATAAGTGCCGTCTACTACATGATGTGATCAGCGCTGTAATGTAGAGAACAGTGGTCCTAGTAATAAAGAGGCTGTCACCAGATTATAAGTGGCCTGTCTTCTACATAATGTGATCAGCGCTGTAATGTAGAGAACAGTGGTCCTAGTAATAAAGAGGCTGTCACCAGATTATAAGTGCCCTGTCTCCTACATAATGTGATCAGTGCTGTAATGTAGATAACAGTGGTCCTAGTAATAAAGAGGCTGTCACCAGATTATAAGTGGCCTGTCTTCTACATAATGTGATCAGCGCTGTAATGTAGAGAACAGTGGTCCTAGTAATAAAGAGGCTGTCACCAGATTATAAGTGCCCTGTCTCCTACATAATGTGATCAGTGCTGTAATGTAGATAACAGTGGTCCTAGTAATAAAGAGGCTGTCACCGGATTATAAGTGCCGTCTACTACATGATGTGATCAGTGCTGTAATGTAGATAACAGTGGTCCTAGTAATAAAGAGAATGGAGAACGATTAAAGTATAAACTTTTTTTTTTCGTAGCAAAATTTCTGCAGTTTGTCAGACAGAATTCCCTGCGGCTTCCAGGACGGATACGCGGTGTACTTTTAGGCAGTGTATCGGCCCTTTGTGCACTTACCCTAAGGGGAAGAACACACTAGACGTAAACACTGCGGACTTTCCACAATAGATTCATTGTATTACAGTAGCAGCACTGTGATTGGATTTCAACAAATCTCATCCCCCCACTGCGAAAAAAAGCCGCCAAAAAAACGCACATAAATTGACCTGCGGCGCGTTTAGTTCAGCCGGAGACGTCAATTATTGCTGCTGAGTCGTTGCTCTCCTGTTGTGGGTTTTCCCCATTGAATTCAATGTGGTGCTTAAACCCGCAACAAAGTGGCGTGTGATTCAGCCGCAAAAATCGCAAGGAAAAAAAAAGTTATACTTCTCCAGCGCAGCTTCCTGGGATAATGTTTCCTCCCATGTGACTGCTGCAACCAATCACAGGCCAATCACAGGCTGCAGCGGTCACATGGTCTGCAACGTTATCCCGGACCACGAGCAGAGAAGAAGGAGGGGGCAAGTGTGAACGTTTTTTGTTTTTTTCCGGGTGCTCCTTTCCGCAGTGGAAATTCCGCTGGAATAAACGTATCACAGTATGGTGCGGATTTTCAGACAGCATTCCCTGTGATGTTCAGGGCGAATACGCTGTGCAGCTTAATGCAGCATATCCGCCCTGAACACGCTGCGCGTTCCTGCCCTAAGACGCTGATTAATTGTTAGAATAAAGAAAGGATCAACTAATAATGAACACAACAAACACAGACAGTGCACACACGTGACCTTCCAGAGCCCTGACACATCATCTACGGAGTGCAGCTCCGGAGGGTGTTACCTGCATATAAAGACTATATTCATCATTTCACAAGTCACATACAGAATAAATCTTAAAAAAACAGCAAAGTCACAGTGTACAAACATTACATATCCAGATACATCCTGTATTATACTCCAGAGCTGCACACACTATTCTGCTGGTGGAGTCACTGTGTACATACATTACTTATCCTGTACTGATCCTGAGTTATATCCTGTATTATACTCCAGAGCTGCACTCACTATTCTGCTGGTGGTGTCACTGTGTACATACATTACATTACTTATCCTGTACTGATCCTGAGTTACATCCTGTATTATACTCCAGAGCTGCACTCACTATTCTGCTGGTGGAGTCACTGTGTACATACATTACATTACTTATCCTGTACTGATCCTGAGTTATATCCTGTATTATACTCCAGAGCTGCACTCACTATTCTGCTGGTGGGGTCACTGTGTACATACATTACTTATCCTGTACTGATCCTGAGTTATATCCTGTATTATACTCCAGAGCTGTACTCTCTATTCTGCTGGTGGAGTCTCTGTGTACAAACATTACATTACTTATCCTGTACTGATCCTGAGTTACATCCTGTATTATACTGTAGAGCTGCACTCACTATTCTGCTGGTGGAGTCACTGTGTACATACATTACATTACTTATCCTGTACTGATCCTGAGTTACATCCTGTATTATACTCCAGAGCTGCACTCACTATTCTGCTGGTGGAGTCACTGTGTACATACATTACATTACTTCTCCTGTACTGATCCTGAGTTACATCCTGTATTATACTCCAGAGCTGCACTCACTATTCTGCTGGTGGAGTCACTGTGTACATACATTACATTACTTATCCTGTACTGATCCTGTGTTATATCCTGTATTATACTCCAGAGCTGCACCCACTATTCTGCTGGTGGAGTCACTGTGTACATACATTACATTACTTCTCCTGTACTGATCCTGAGTTATATCCTGTATTATACTCCAGAGCTGCACTCACTATTCTGCTGGTGGAGTCACTGTGTACATACATTACATTACTTCTCCTGTACTGATCCTGAGTTATATCCTGTATTATACTCCAGAGCTGCACTCACTATTCTGCTGGTGGAGTCACTGTGTACATACATTACATTACTTATCCTGTACTGATCCTGAGTTATATCCTGTATTATACTCCAGAGCTGTACTCACTATTCTGCTGGAGGAGTCACTGTGTACATACATTACATTACTTATCCTGTACTGATCCTGAGTTACATCCTGTATTATACTCCAGAGCTGCACTCACTATTCTGCTGGTGGAGTCACTGTGTACATACATTACATTACTTATCCTGTACTGATCCTGAGTTACATCCTGTATCTCTTTATTTTATATAAATTTACAAAACATAAACTGAAAAACAAATACATAACTAATTCCATATAACCAAAAAGTCACAACACAATTCTTATAAACAAATTTTCTTATATACATCTCTGTATATGAGAAGAGAAAACTATACCAGACCCGGCCACATACACCCCACTCTTATATACTTACATCTACACTTCATCCGAAGCTAAACAATAACTAGAATATATACAAACATCATATAAACGTAATCCAAAGTACTAACAGAAAATCCCCCGACCCGCGTCAACCAAGGGCCTAAAGAAACAACATAATAATGATGATAATAATAATAAAACAACAACATAATAATAATAAAATAATAATAATAATAACCCCAAAAATCCAAAATATAATAATACTAATCCCAATTTTTTTTAATTTTTTTTTTTTTTATATATATATATTTTTTAATCACACTATACACATCCTGACTTTCCCTAACCTTACCCTTCTTACCTAAACTCCACCACCCCAGCCAGCATCTCGCCTCATGTCCTCTCACGTCCGCATAGTCCAGATGCTGGCCCCCACCACCACACCCAACACCCCAGCCCAGCCCCCCGCCCCATGTCCTCCCATGTCCGCATAGTCCGGGGCTGGGTCAGGCAAACCCCCCCCCCCCGACCCCCTCCCAACCTATCTATTAACCCCCTTAAGTCTATCCCTATTCTAACAACATTTCTACATTATAATACAATACACGTCACCAACCTGTCCAAATACCAAACCATATACAAAATACACCGTACCCGAAAGCACCAAGTTCGGTCGCTTGTAAACCTTTTTCCTGCCATTTCAATCCTAAACAAAACAAAAATCTTCCAGTGCTTACCTAGCCCATCACCAGATAGAGAGAAGGGAAAGCCCCCCCCAGCTCCCCCCCAGAGGCCAAGGTACCACGTCCACCGCTGCACCCTCCCTATCGCTTGCCCTATCTCCTTACCCTATTACTAGCCCTTTCTTGACCCTATTGAAAGCTGACCCTATGCTGACCCTCACCTTTCCCTTATTCCGAGTCCTATCGCTATATTTTTTATTGGTGACTCAGCGGAACGCAGACCCCCACCTCCAGTTGAGCACCGGTGACGACCCCCCCCCCTCCCTCATGAAGGCAGACACATTAAGGCACCCAAAAGGAAAAGCCCCTCCAAAGACGAGAGGCTTTGGATGCTCCCAATCTGCCAACCTCCAAAGAATGCACCTTCACCAGGTCACCCATGATATTGCTAACAACCTCATCCACTAGGAGGATTTTCTTCTGGGTAGAAACTAGACATCGTGCATTCCACATAAAGTGCCTGACCACTATACTGACTAGAAACAAGGTGCAATGGTCCCTACCACCGAGGTCTCCGAACACTCCATAGGCCCACCCAGCATAGGAGAGGCTGGTTAGGCCTGGCCAACCAATGGAGGCTCCCACCCTTTTGTATACCTCTGTATTGAAAGGGCAATGAAGCAGGAAATGCTCCATGCTTTCCAGCACTCCGCCACACTCCTCCCGGGGGCAATCCCGATCATCAGAGCTTCTGCACTTTAGATTGTCCCTCACATACAGTCTCCCATGGAAGCAACGCCAAGCCAGATCCCAAAACTTCTGGGGAATCCTCGCTGAATTTAAAAGTTTTAATCCCACCCCGAGGTCACTACTTGGGCAGTCTTTGAGCGCCAGGGGCTTCTGGAAGTGGGTCATCAGGACCCTCCTGTCAAGAAATTTTCTCGACATGGTCCTGATCTCCCACACCTCCAGACCCCACCGGCGAACAATCTTCAGCGCCAGGGTGGCATAAGCCGGGAGATGTCCGTGAGGTGTACGCAGGTCTTTCACTTGCCCTCCTCTCTCCCATTCCTGGAAGAAAGGCCGAAACCACCCCCTGCAGGAGGATATCCACCAAGGAGCCCTCTCTTGCCAGAGGTTTGCCAGGTTGATCTTAACAAAGGTGTTCACTAGGAACACCACCGGGTTAACCATACCTAACCCGCCTAGTGTCCTTGGTAGGTAAGTAACCTCCCTCTTGATTAGGTTGAGCCTGTTCCCCCATAACAGCTGGAAGAACAGGCTATAGACCCGAGTCCAGAGAGGTTCTGGCAAGATGCACACACTGCCCAGGTAAAGCAACATGGGCACCAGGTAGGCCTTGGCCAAGTGAACCCTTTCCCTCAGGGTTAAGGACCAACCCTTCCATTGGTCGACCTTCTGGGCAACTAGATTCAGCCTATCCTCCCAGTTCTTCTTGGGGTAATCACCCGGGCCAAATTCGACTCCTAAGATCTTAGCAGACCCCTGAGGCTCTGGAAGGGTGTCCGGGAGATCAAAACCAGGATCTCCTCCTCCCAGCCAGAGACTTTTGCACTTATCCCGGTTGATCTTGGACCCAGATGCCAATGAGTAACGCTCCACTTCCGACATCACCCACTCTGCCTCCCCTCTCGAGGAGACAAAAATGGAGACGTCGTCTGCGTACGCAACCACCCTCTGAGTGGCCTCCGGCCCCTCCAGGCCGGCCCCGACTCCCGCCAATGGCCCACGATCGATCCTTTTAAGAAAAGGATCAATTGCGAACGCATATAGCAAAGGGCTCAAGGGACAACCCTGGCGGACACCAGACCCAACCTCAAAGGGGGTTCCAACCCAACCGTTCACCAGCGCAAAAGTCTCAGCCCCAGTGTATAAGGTCTGTAGCCAATTGACAAACCCCCCCGGTAGGCCGTACCTCAGAAGGACCGACCAGAGGTACTCGCGGTCCACCCGGTCAAAAGCCTTGGCCTGGTCCAAGGACAGGATGTACCCCTCCCACCGACCAGAATTTCCCTGCTCCACTGCCTCTCTGACACTGAGGACAGCACTAAATGTGCTGCGGCCTGGAACAGAGCAATGCTGGACCGGCGAAAGGAGCCGGGATGCAAACTTCACCAGCCGATTAAACAGCACCTTTGCGAGAACCTTTCTGTCCGTATTGAGCAGCGCTATGGGACGCCAATTCTCAATACGGGTCGAGTCTTTACCCTTCGATAAAACGATCAAGGCCGACCTCCTCATTGACATTGGCAAAGTACCCGAGGAAAGGCACTCATTAAACACCTCAGTCAAGAGGGGAACTAGGGTTCCTTTAAAAGTCTTATAAAACTCGGATGTTAAGCCATCCGGCCCTGGCGATTTTTTGAGGGCAAGCCCATCAATCGCCAATCCCACTTCCTCTTCCTTGATCGAATCTATCAAAACACCGAGAGAGGGGTCTACCCCTGGCTCAGGGATGGTTTCAGCCAGGAAAGCCGACATCTCGTCTCGGTTTGGATCTTGCTTCCCCAAGAGGTGCGAGTAGAAGGATCTGACGACCTCCAAGATCCCTGATTTGGATCTCTTCAGAGATCCTGTACTATCAATCAGTCCTGTCACAACCTTACGACTCACTGACATCTTACAGTTCCTGTAGGGGTCGGGCGAGCGGTACCTCCCGAAATCCCTCTCAAGAACTAAAGATGTGTACCTATCATACTGACACCTCCTGAGCAAAGCTTTCACCACGGAGATCTCCTCCCCACTACCCCCGGTTGAGACTAGATGTTCGAGTTTCCTCCTCAGTTCCTGATATAGGCGGTACCTACTCATGGACCTGAGGCTCGAGAGCCTGCGGAAAAATCCTGCCACCCGGACTTTAAACAACTCCCACCACTCAGACTTAGTACCACTGAGATCCAACAAAGGTACCTGGCTCTGAAGAAAATCCTCAAAGGCCTGTCTTATCTCCGCTTCTTCCAAGAGAGTAGAATTCAGCCTCCATATACCTCTTCCCATCTGGAGGGACTCTGCAATGTTCAAAGAGAAAATAATCATACAGTGATCGGAGAACTCCACCTCAACAACGGACACTGGTGAAGAGATGGCTTCCTCCTTCAAAAAAAACCTGTCTATCCTAGACCTACAACTACCTCTACGATAGGTGAAACCCGAGTGGCCTGGGGTATGCCTGATGTGGATATCCACCAGGCGAGCATCGCTAACTATATTTTTTAATGCTACACTATCGTAGGTCAATTTTTTATCTCCGGAACCTCCTCTATCTCGGGGCCTCACGACAGTATTGAAGTCCCCTCCAAAGATAACTTGTCGACCTGAAAAAAGGAAAGGCTTAATCCTCATGAAGAGACTTTTACGGTCCCATTTGCTCTGGGGTCCGTATATATTGATTAGTCTTAATTCCTGTCCCCTCATGAGGACATCTAAGATCAAGCACCTCCCCATTTCTAACTCAATCATCCGTCGGCATGTTACCGGTGCGGTGAAAAGGACCGCCACTCCGCTATAGGGCTCAGCCGCAAGAGACCAGTAGGAGGGCCCGCGTCGCCACTCCCTCCTAGATTTAACGACGTCTGCCAAAAGTGACAGCCTGGTCTCCTGCAAAAACAAAATGTCGGCTTCAACTCGGCCAAGAAAATCAAAGGCTGCAAATCTCGCCCTATCTGACTTAATGCTGGCAACGTTAATTGATGCCAGCGTCAACGGAGTGGGTGCCGCCATCATGGATGTTTGAGTTAGACGGCTTTCTTCTTCCCACCCCCCCCTCTATCTGATGAGGACCCCCCTTCTTTGCCTCGCTTCTTGCAAACTGAGGAGTCCATATTCACCACCCTATTCCCATCTTCATCCCCAAGTACCGGGTCAACCTCCCCCTCTGGGGGCAACGGCCCCTGCAGCAGGGGAGGCTCAACGACTCTAGGGTGCCCTACCATGCCCTCCCTCTTAGTATGAGAGGCTGGAATGTCCACGAGAGCATGGTATCGATCAGTAGAGCGCACCAGGGGGGTACAGGATTTACCTTCCTGGGCCAGGGCGGGGCCAGATGTATTTGGCCCTTGGGTTTTGCCCGGTGTCCCTTTTGCTGTAGGCTGAGTCCTCTCTTCCTCTCCCACACTTTCATAGTGGGAGGACTGAGAGTCCTCAGCCCTCTGCTCCCTTTGGATCCTCCTCATCTCCCCATTCAATTCGGCCTCCCCAGGGGCATCAGATTCAGGGGGGGCATCCAGATCCGAATCAGAGGTTGTCCCAGTTTCCTGGAGCGCCCTCCAAATCCTCTCCTTCCTTCGCTTCTCCGCCCTTCTCTGGCGAGAAGGGGGACCCTTCTTTGCATTCTTCCCTTGCCCCTGTGCCCCATCGTCCCTGCCCGCACCCTCACCCACGGAGGCCTCCCTCCTTTCATCCTCCGCAGGTTTGGAACAAGCATTGACAATAGAGCGAGGACACCGACTGAACGGGTGACCTAAGTCACCACACAGGTTGCACCGAATACGGTCACACGATGCGGCTAGATGACCAATCCCCCCACAATGAGCACACTTCTGCACCTTGCAGCCTGCACTCAAATGTGAGGGGTCGCCACACCGGTGACACAACTTCGGCTGCCCCTGGTAGAAGACAAGGATCCGATCTCTTCCCAGGAAAGCAGATGATGGTATGTGGGACACCGTCTGTCCCAGACGCTTTAGTTTAACCATGAACGTCCAGGCCCCTGACCAGATGCCAAACTCATCCATGTTCTTCCGTGGCATCTCTACTACCTCTCCGTACCTTCCCAACCAGGTCATGATATCAATACAAGAGAGTGACTCATTACGGGTAAGAACGGTCACTCTCTTGGGACCACTTTGGCGAGAAATTGCTTGTGCAGCAAAGTCTCGCCAGCCAGGCTCGTCCTTCATCAGCTCGTAGTTCCCCCAGAAGACCTCAAGGCCCCCTAGGTGAACAAAGCTGATGTCAAACTCGACCGAGCCATGAGGATGTATCAAGGCAAAGATGTCACTCGCCTTGAAGCCCATCCCCAGCAGCAGCTCCACCACCCTCTTTCTGGGAGGGCACGCATCATTGCCACGCCACCGGAGACGGACCACATTCCTCCTGGCTACAGCCTGCCCGGCTGTTGGGAGCGACCACTGATCTCCTCGTTGCTCTCGGAAGGCATTTAGACCATATCTGTCTATCCAGAAAGACAGGTCCTTCTGCACTCCCCCTATGGTTAGGGTTTGCTTTCCCTCTCTTAAAGCGTCCAAGAGACGTTGTTGCAAGTTACCGTCCCCGGACCTTGAGGATGAAGATGGGTGGGCCCGCTGTCCCCCCGCTGCCACACCAGCATAAGACCTGCCGGATGTCACAGCAAGAGGAGCGCCAGGCCCATTGCCCCTGGTTGATACCCCATCCCCACCACCCACCACCTCACCACCTACAGACACAGCACTCAACACCCCATTACCAGCAGACACTCCAGCAACTTTATTTACAGACACCTGCATACCCCCAGCAGTTCCCACATCCACAGCCGCAACTTTTTTATTTAACCCACCAGGTCCCCCTGCAGTCATCCTTCTGGCCAGGCCTGGTTCTATGTTATGTATTTTTTCTGTACATTTTGTGTGGGTAGACACTGCTTCAGTCTCCGCATCATCAGGCACCTTTGCAGGGACGCCACCAGATGTTATAAGCGGTGTCCCCGCTGTGCCCTCCGCCTCATTAACCTCCATCTTTTCTATGTGCGGAACATTTTTGGGAAAGGGGCCACCGCCGCCCCCGACGCCAGCAGCCCCCTTCTCGCCTACACCACTTTTCAGTGATGCGGACGAAGGAGCCACTGATGTCACTGGAGCCGCCTCCGGCGCCGGACCACTCCCCCCTCCCACAGAGGAGTGGCCAACAGAGCCGGAGCCCCCTCTGTGACCGCCCTTGTCCGGAACGTCTGACGGCTTTACTGCGACACCGACAGACTTCCGGCTTTCAGACACCACATCCGGTTTCTGGTTTACCCGTTCTCCAGACCGCTGACTCGCATCAGAGACCAGTTTCCCGGGCTCGCCATTAACCGGACACGGGGACACACCCCCTGGCGTCACCAGGCCACCAGTACCGCCCCCTTTGCAGGGGTTGGCGTCCGGCGCCATTTTGACCACCACGTGTTCTAATGCCGGACCCGTAACACTCTCCCCGCATTCCCGCTCCAGCCCCACTGCAGAGGCTTGAGCTGGGGGTCTTGCGGGTCCTGCGCCCTGATCCTGACTTGCATCTGGCTCAGAGCACAGGAAGGATCTTGCTGTGTACACCATTTTAAATGAACCTTCAGCAGATTTTTTTTTCTTTGTCTTTTTTTTCTTCTTAAATTTTTTTTTTTTCTTTTGCTTTTCCTCCTCTGCGGGTAACTCTGCACCGAAACAAAATCCCTGGAAGGATACCGGCGACTCCACATTACGGATCTGAGTGAGTAATCCTGGAGGCCGCTCACTGTCAGTATCAAAACTCTCCTGATTTCTCCCAGCTGTGAGTCCACCCTCCTCCTCCTCACTGCTCCTGGGTGCATCAGAATCTGAGCCTTCTCTGGACTTTACTGTGTCGCTCTCCATTTTCTCCCCCACAATTTCCTTTGCTGTGTCTGGGGCTCTGCTGTCTTCCTCCACACTTTCTATTTTTATAGGTTCTGCCATCTCGGCAAACCTCTCTTCATTTTTTAATTTTTCACCAAACACCCCTCCGCCTGCCAAAATCTCCTCACGTCTCTCTTCCACTTCTTTTATTTCCTCCAACAAGGATTTCACGTTTAAAAGGTATCGGGACCTCTTACCTCCTGAGGCTTTTGCAGCTCTTCCTCTGGCGACCGCCAAGTCCGCACGGAGCCGTTGCAGCGACTTCCTGAGGTCCCGATACTCCTCCAACCGCATAGCCAGACGGGAGCTGAAGTTCTCCACCGTCTCTCCGGTCCTCAGCTGTCCCCATTCCTCCACACGACCGTCATCCAAATGTCCGGACGGCGCTGGTCCTTCTCCAGATGACAACACCTCGATCACCCTGCCGGACCGCGTCTCCATACCCTTATCCAGGGTTCCAGCGTCAGGGGGAGCCAGGACAGCCTTGCCCCGAGATGATCTCCTCACCCCCGCGACTGTTTGCATATTCCCAGCCAGCTGGGATGACCCTCTACCCCCCGCTGGCATGCTCCGGGAGGTAGAGGTCTGAGGCTCCATCCTAGGATGGAACCCCCCTCAGGGTACTTTCCAAGCCCAGGCAGATGGTATGAGGCCTGGGCAGATAGAATAAGGAAAGTCCCGGGATCCAAGGCCTGCACGGTAGTCTCAGCAGCTCTCTCCACACCTCCTACTCCACCCACTCCAGAGCTGCACTGACTATTCTGCTGGTGGAGTCACTGTGTACATACATTATATTACTTATCCTGTACTGATCCTGAGTTATATCCTGTATTATGCTCCAGAGCTGCACTCACTATTCTGCTGGTGGAGTCACG
Organism: Rhinoderma darwinii; assembly: GCF_050947455.1. Lineage (NCBI taxonomy): Eukaryota > Metazoa > Chordata > Amphibia > Anura > Rhinodermatidae > Rhinoderma > Rhinoderma darwinii. Next base: position 283,052 of record NW_027461776.1, read on the forward strand.
GTGTACATACATTACATTACTTATCCTGTACTGATCCTGCGTTACATCCTGTATTCTACTCCAGAGCTGCACTCACTATTCTGCTGGTGGAGTCACTGTGTACATACATTATATTACTTATCCTGTACTGATCCTGAGTTATATCCTGTATTATGCTCCAGAGCTGCACTCACTATTCTGCTGGTGGAGTCACGGTGTACATACATTACATTACTTATCCTGTACTGATCCTGCGTTACATCCTGTATTCTACTCCAGAGCTGCACTCACTATTCTGCTGGTGTAGTCACTGTGTACATACATTACATTACTTATCCTGTACTGATCCTGAGTTACATCCTGTATTATACTCCAGAGCTGCACTCTCTATTCTGCTGGTGGAGTCACTGTGTACATACATTACATTACCTATCCTGTACTGATCCTGAGTTACATCCTGTATTACACTCCAGAGCTGCACTCACTATTCTGCTGGTGGAGTCACTGTGTACATACATTACATTACTTATCCTGTACTGATCCTGAGTTATATCCTGTATTATACTCCAGAGTTGCACTCACTATTCTGCTGGTGGAGACACTGTGTACATACATTACTTATCCTGTACTGATCCTGAGTTATATCCTGTATTATACTCCAGAGTTGCACTCACTATTCTGCTGGTGGAGACACTGTGTACATACATTACTTATCCTGTACTGACCATGAGTTGTACAGTGACTCCACCAGCAGAATAGTGAGTGCAGCTCTGGAGTATAATACAGGATATAACTCAGGATCAGTACAGGATAAGTCATGTAATGTATGTACACAGTGACTCCACCAGCAGAATAGTGAGTACAGCTCTGGAGTATAATACAGGATATAACTCAGGATCAGTACAGGATTAGTAATGTAATGTATGTACACAGCGACTCCACCAGCAGAATAGTGAGTGCAGCTCTGGAGTATAATACAGGATATAACTCAGGATCAGTACAGGATAAGTAATGTATGTACACAGTGACTCCACCAGCAGAATAGTGAGTGCAGCTCTGGAGTATAATACAGGATGTAACTCAGGATCAGTACAGGATAAGTAATGTAATGTATGTACACAGTGACTCCACCAGCAGAATAGTGAGTGCAGCTCTGAAGTATAATACAGGGTGTAACTCAGGATCAGTACAGGATAAGTAATGTAATGTATGTACACAGTGAGTCCACCAGCAGAATAGTGAGTGCAGCTCTGGAGTATAATACAGGATGTAACTCAGGATCAGTACAGGATAAGTAGTGTAATGTATGTACACAGTGACTCCACCAGCAGAATAGTGAGTGCAGCTCTGGAGTATAATACAGGATATAACTCAGGATCAGTACAGGATAAGTAGTGTAATGTATGTACACAGTGACTCCACCAGCAGAATAGTGAGTGCAGCTCTGGAGTATAATACAGGATGTAACTCAGGATCAGTACAGGATAAGTAATGTAATGTATGTACACAGTGATTCCAACAGCAGAATAGTGAGTGCAGCTCTGGAGTATAATACAGGATGTAACTCAGGATCAGCAGAGTATAAGTAATATTGAAGCCGAGTTACCACGTGTTTGGACTGGACGTCAACACAAACTCAGATAATTACTTTTTCTGTATATAATGTATGTTAAAGGGTTGAGCTCAATATACAGAGGAGAGAAGATCTGACATGAGGCCTGTGAAGATGGTGGATGAGATACACAGATTCTGGCGGTAGTCTTCCAAAATAGATGGAAGACCTCACCTTCAACGTCAAGCATGGCGACAACCCTAGTGCCTCCAGCTTCACACACATAGACGCCACTGTCCTCAGGAACCACAGACTTAATGGTCAACTTGGCCACATTCCAGTCTTGCTCGGCAATGATCCTCTTCCCGTCGGCACTTAGGTCTACATCGTTTTTCTTCCACGCAGCCTGCACTGGTCTAGAGTATTGGCAGATGAACTCTGCTGTGTCATCTTCATCAATGGTGAGGTCATTCATTGGACTGACCACCTCAATGGTTGGATCTGTCAACCAACACGTCAGAGGGGACATGCATTAAAGCGCTTTGATGAAATGACAACATTGTTTTCAAACCACGGCAGCAGCACGGTGAAGAGTCAGCCAAGCTTTGGTTAGTATTTGTAGCCGGGTGGCAGGCTTAAATCAGGTAAATGCTGCATCAATGGGGAAATAGCAGAGTGTACCGGATGGAAGGAGACAAAACGACTAAACTCGCGGTCCTCGAGAGATGCACGCGCACCCCTGCAATTAAAGACATGATATACAGCAGAAGACGTCCCATCACCCTGACATGTATAGCTCTATGTAATAAATTGGTGGTCACATAGAAAGGAAGTCAGGTGGTTGCTGGGAAACCTGAACGATCACCGTAACATTTGATATGGTGGAGCTATAGGTGGAGCTGCGTTGTAGCGTTCTGTATGGAAATGATGTCAATGGATAACTGAACTGAGGCTACAACCTGAGGTGAGGGTTACACCTACTATCCCTAAATGTATAATATATATATATTGTATCTCCAGCTAATCCGGAGTTCCATCATGTCTTATACTCCAGTCACATTCAGAGCTGCAATCACAATTCTGATGGTTTCTGTTTATTAGGGAGCAGTGCGTTGACAGCCCAGTTACACAGTTAGAGCAAAGCAGTTAGTCAGATGATTGACGACGCAGTGGAAGCTAAACTGCTGTTTGCTTCCAAGGCAACCAGTAAAATGGTGAATGCAGCTCTGGATGTGACTGGAGGATTGATACAACGTTCCTCAGAGTTGATGTTTAGAGAGGTTGTGGGTCATACAGTACACTCTCTATAGGGTCGCCAAGCTGTTACACTCCACACAGTATGAGCACACCAGATGGGGGTCAATGTTTCCAGTGAATTGTCATACAATCCGATATAACGGACGCGGACGACATTCACTTATCAAACACTGAGCGACCACATCTCAGCGTCAAGCGGCTCCTAAAGCACCAAGAAAAAAAGGATCTTAAAGTATCCAGAAGGCAAGAAGTGATTCCCCCCATAGATCAGGCCATTCAGTAAAGGCAAGTGCAGCTCAACAGCTCAACCCCGCTCACTCCGTCCCGGAGATTTGGTCCTTCAGGTTTTAGTTGAGTTTATTTTAATGTGAAAACCTCGTCCAGTCCAGAGAGATGGAGCCAAAATGTTCCACATGAAGCACAAGAGACCGGACTGAAGCTTCATCTTATTATAGACACAACGTGAGAAAACCCAAAACGCTGGAGAAGTCAACCATGGAGGAAGAGGGCAAACTACGAGAAGATAGAGACCATCCCCGGGACCATGGACAAGAAACCTGAAGACCCAAACACTGGAGAAGTTAACCATGGAGGAAGAGGACAAACTACGAGAAGATGGAGACCATCCCCGGGACCATGGGCAAGAAACCTGAAGACCCAAACACTGGAGAAGTCAACCATGGAGGAAGAGGACAAACTACGAGAAGATGGTGACCATGCCCGGGACCATGGGCAAGAAACCTGAAGACCCAAACACTGGAGAAGTCAACCATGGAGGAAGAGGACAAACTACGAGAAGATGGAGACCATCCCCGGGACAAGAAACCTGAAGACCCAAACACTGGAGAAGTCAACCATGGAGGAAGAGGGCAAACTACGAGAAGATGGTGACCATCCCCGGGACAAGAAACCTGAAGACCCAAACACTGGAGAAGTCAACCATGGAGGAAGAGGAGAAACTACGAGAAGATGGAGACCATCCCCGGACCATGGACAAGAAACCTGAAGACCCAAACACTGGACAGGACATTGTGGAGGAACGCGGGCCACACGGGTCGGGACATGACAACAATGCACCAAACCAGCAGCTCTTTCCAGTCGTCTCCATCACCCGGGAAGATCGTTTTATATTTTGACAGAACATTTTTTGAAAAAAGTCAATTAAAAAAAGTGTCTTATCCTGGCCAGACACCCCCAGCCCATGACTGAGAGATGGAGAAGACACCAGGGAGAGGTGGACCTTGTTCTCTATGATCCGAAGCCGTGTGAGAACTGGGTCATGTAAGGTGAGGAGACCGGGACCTTCAAACACTTACATCAGACCCCACAGAATATATCCTACGGCGCATGAACACTTTTATTTTATTTTGTATTTTAAATTTTTCCATTTAATTTGAAAAAATTAAAAAAATTATTTTCCCAAAAATTTCATGTTTTCAAAAAGTTGCTTGTTATTTTTTTTTAAAGACTATGGAGGAGCAAGTTATAAAAGTTATAGGAAACCTGAGGACAGAGGTGATTGGTCGGCCCGTTCCTTTGAGTTTTTTACTTCTGGTGGTTTTTTTTCTATATTTCTATCCAAATAATAATAATTTCTATAAATCTGACGCTCCAGGATCCGGTGACTGGAGCAGCGGCTGAGACTTCCTGCGCAATTATCGCTGTCCAACCATCTCCACACGGACAACGCTGGACTGTACAGAGAGTACAAAATGGCCGCCATAAACAATGCGATGCACCTGCCTTTCCACAATGGCGTCTGCGGGGTGAAGCGGTGACAACATATTGTAAAACATTGTAAGATTTAGAATAACAAAAATGGAATTTGTCTTTTTTTGTAAACATTTTTGGATTTAACCCTTTACATTCATATTTAAAATCTGAAGATTTTCTCTGTGGTTCAGTCGGTCAGGAGATGGACCTCATTGTGTATGGACGTCCGCCCGGCTCGTAACTCTGGCAAAATGATCAGATACGGCTGCCACGTGTCGGCCGGGCAGACGTCCACATCCAGTGACTGATCCCTCTACGGACATCATTCTGGTGCTTTATAGGGTGAAGATGGCGGATTAGTGGCAGCTGTTCCAGGGGAAGATGGCGGATTAGTGGTAGCTGTTCCATTCCATTAGATTTCCAGTGTTCACCTTCGCTAGAAATTCTACATTCATAAAGACGTCGTTGGCTCTGTTCACATTGGCGTTCGGAGCCTCCATTGCAGATTCTGTTAAATTTGAAGGGAATAATAGCGCGGCACGCAGCACTAACATTCCCGTCATAACGCCGGACACCTCAGCGGGACACGACATGCCCCACTGTAAGTTAATGGGGTCAGTTGAGGAGCGCTGGTGTCCGTCGTGCTGGATCGGGCCATTCGTCACGGCTCTCTGTGAACAGAGTCTTATCAGATTACATTGTCGGGATGAGGCCCCTGCAGTGGACATCACCCACCCATCACCCTCCAGGATTAGAAATTGACAACGAACCCGAAATAATTACAAAAAACCTCCAAACATAAGTGATTGTTGAGGGATATTAAGTGATGATCTTGTCGGGGACATCATTCTATGTGATTATAGGACCGAGGCTTCACTAAGGTCCCGTATCCTAGGACTTCATCACTCAGAGGAGCAGCTCCAGGGCCCCAATGCAAAATCAATATTCTGCTGTCAATTGATACCTGCATTTAAGGTCCCTTACCCATAATGCCTCTGTATTCCAGCGAGGGGGGACACTAGGAGATGTTTAGTTGTGTTAGTCCTTTTAAATACCTTTAATTAAGAGTTTAGCGGTAGACGTGAGAGAACCGGCTTTGAAGGTGACAACGCCCGAGTCATTGGTCCCCAGGTTTTTTAAGGTTAAGGTGTGGACTCGGCCTCTGTGCACTGAGATCTCGTTCTCTGGGCCGTTCTGCAGGGGAGAACCATCGAGCCACCACTGTACGTTCCACACATCCGGGCTGGACAGCTCGCAGGAGAAAGCGGCCGTCTCCCCCGCAAAGACGTCCATGTTCTTTAAACCGGACACTATCTCTACGTTACTCTCTGGTGATGGGTCGGGATTAAAGAGAAAAATGAGACAATGTCATCAAATCAACCAAATTGTGTAAACAGCTTGAAATAGTGAAATAAGAAGGAGGTGGAGCTCGGCATCAGGTGTATCCAGTCCTCCCAGGTAGATCCTGACCCTCCACAATACAATGTCCCACAGAACCGAATGATCATACTAGACCAGACTGACCCCAAAAGAGGTGAACTAGACCATCCACAACCTTCTCATTGTGGAGCAATGTAACTGGAGAAAACAGGGGCCTCCTCTCCATTATAATCCCAATCCACATAAATATCTACATCCTGCCCTAATAGTGTCAGATATATATGGACATTGATGTTGACGTAAATCTGGATCAATACTCCCTCATATCCACATACACATGACACTAGTCTGCACAGTGAGGATTTAGATATTGATGTGGACGGAGGTCTGGATCACTGCTCCCTCATATCCACATACACATGACACTAGTCTGGACAGTGAGGATGTAGATATTGATGTGGATGGAGCTCTGGATCACTGCTCCCTCATATCCACATACACATGACACTAGTCTGGACAGTGAGGATGTAGATATTGATGTGGATGGAGGTCTGGATCAATGCTCCCTCATATCCACACATACATGACACTAGTCTGGACAGTGAGGATGTAGATATTGATGTGGACGGAGGTCTGGATCACTGCTCCCTCATATCCACATACATGACACTAGTCTGGACAGTGAGGATGTAGATATTGATGTGGATGGAGGTCTTGATCACTGCTCTCTCATATCCACATACACATGACACTAGTCTGGACAATGAGGATATAGATATTGATGTGGATGAAGGTCTGGATCACTGCTCCCTCATATCCACATACATGACACTAGTCTGGACAGTGAGGATGTAGATATTGATGTGGATGGAGATCTGGATCACTGCTCCCTCATATCCACATACATGACACTAGTCTGGACAGTGAGGATGTAGATATTGATGTGGATGGAGGTCTGGATCACAGCTCCCTCACATCCACACATACATGACACTAGTCTGCACAGTGAGGATGTAGATATTGATGTGGATGGAGGTCTGGATCACTGCTCCCTCATATCCACACATACACATGACACTAGTCTGGACAGTGAGGATGTAGATATGGATGTGGAAGGAGGTCTTGATCACTGCTCCCTCATATCCACATACATGACACTAGTCTGGACAGTGAGGATGTAGATATTGATGTGGACGGAGGTCTGGATCACTGCTCCCTCATATCCACATACACATGACACTAGTCTGCACAGTGAGGATGTAGATATTGATGTGGATGGAGGTTTGGATCACTGCTCCCTCATACCCACATACACATGACACTAGTCTGCACAGTGAGGATGTAGATATTGATGTGGATGGAGGTCTGGATCACTGCTCCCTCATATCCACATACATGACACTAGTCTGGACAGTGAGGATGTATATATTGATGTGGATGGAGATCTGGATCACTGCTCCCTCATATCCACACATACATGACACTAGTCTGGACAGTGAGGATGTAGATATTGATGTGGATGGAGGTCTGGATCACAGCTCCCTCATATCCACACATACATGACACTAGTCTGGAGAGTGAGGATGTAGATATTGATGTGGATGGAGGTCTGGATCACTGCTCTCTCATATCGACATACATGACACTAGTCTGGACAGTGAGGATGTAGATATTGATGTGGACAGAGGTCTGGATCACAGCTCCCTCATATCCACATACACATGACACTAGTCTGGACAGTGAGGATGTAGATATGGATGTGGACGGAGGTCTGGATCACTGCTCCCTCATATCCACATAAACATGACACTAGTCTGCACAGTGAGGATGTAGATATTGATGTGGACAGAGGTCTGGATCACAGCTCCCTCATATCCACATACACATGACACTAGTCTGGACAGTGAGGATGTAGATATTGATGTGGATGGAGCTCTGGATCACTGCTCCCTCATATCCACACATACACATGACATTAGTCTGGACAGTGAGAATGTAGATATTGATGTGGATGGAGGTCTGGATCACTGCTCCCTCATATCCACACATACATGACACTAGTCTGGACAGTGAGGATGTAGATATTGATATGGATGGAGGTTTGGATCACTGCTCCCTCATATCCACACATACATGACACTAGTCTGGACAGTGAGGATTTAGATATTGATGTGGACGGAGGTCTGGATCACTGCTCCCTCATATCCACATACATGACACTAGTCTGGACAGTGAGGATGTAGATATTGATGTGGATGGAGGTCTGGATCACTGCTCCCTCATATCCACATACACATGACACTAGTCTGGACAGTGAGGATGTAGATATTGATGTGGATGGAGGTCTGGATCACTGCTCTCTCATATCCACATACACATGACACTAGTCTGGACAGTGAGGATGTAGATATTGATGTGGATGGAGCTCTGGATCACGGCTCCCTCATATCCACATACACATGACAGTAGTCTGGACAGTGAGGATGTAGATATTGATGTGGATGGAGCTCTGGATCACTGCTCCCTCATATCCACATACACATGACACTAGTCTGGACAGTGAGGATGTAGATATTGATGTGGATGGAGATCTGGATCACTGCTCCCTCATATCCACACATACACATGACACTAGTCTGGACAGTGAGGATGTAGATATGGATGTGGAAGGAGGTCTTGATCACTGCTCCCTCATATCCACATACATGACACTAGTCTGGACAGTGAGGATGTAGATATTGATGTGGACGGAGGTCTGGATCACTGCTCCCTCATATCCACATACACATGACACTAGTCTGCACAGTGAGGATGTAGATATTGATGTGGATGGAGGTTTGGATCACTGCTCCCTCATACCCACATACACATGACACTAGTCTGCACAGTGAGGATGTAGATATTGATGTGGATGGAGGTCTGGATCACTGCTCCCTCATATCCACATACATGACACTAGTCTGGACAGTGAGGATGTATATATTGATGTGGATGGAGATCTGGATCACTGCTCCCTCATATCCACACATACATGACACTAGTCTGGACAGTGAGGATGTAGATATTGATGTGGATGGAGGTCTGGATCACAGCTCCCTCATATCCACACATACATGACACTAGTCTGGAGAGTGAGGATGTAGATATTGATGTGGATGGAGGTCTGGATCACTGATCTCTCATATCGACATACATGACACTAGTCTGGACAGTGAGGATGTAGATATTGATGTGGACAGAGGTCTGGATCACAGCTCCCTCATATCCACATACACATGACACTAGTCTGGACAGTGAGGATGTAGATATGGATGTGGACGGAGGTCTGGATCACTGCTCCCTCATATCCACATAAACATGACACTAGTCTGCACAGTGAGGATGTAGATATTGATGTGGACAGAGGTCTGGATCACAGCTCCCTCATATCCACATACACATGACACTAGTCTGGACAGTGAGGATGTAGATATTGATGTGGATGGAGCTCTGGATCACTGCTCCCTCATATCCACACATACACATGACATTAGTCTGGACAGTGAGAATGTAGATATTGATGTGGATGGAGGTCTGGATCACTGCTCCCTCATATCCACACATACATGACACTAGTCTGGACAGTGAAGATGTAGATATTGATATGGATGGAGGTTTGGATCACTGCTCCCTCATATCCACACATACATGACACTAGTCTGGACAGTGAGGATTTAGATATTGATGTGGACGGAGGTCTGGATCACTGCTCCCTCATATCCACATACATGACACTAGTCTGGACAGTGAGGATGTAGATATTGATGTGGATGGAGGTCTGGATCACTGCTCCCTCATATCCACATACACATGACACTAGTCTGGACAGTGAGGATGTAGATATTGATGTGGATGGAGGTCTGGATCACTGCTCTCTCATATCCACATACACATGACACTAGTCTGGACAGTGAGGATGTAGATATTGATGTGGATGGAGCTCTGGATCACGGCTCCCTCATATCCACATACACATGACAGTAGTCTGGACAGTGAGGATGTAGATATTGATGTGGATGGAGCTCTGGATCACTGCTCCCTCATATCCACATACATGACACTAGTCTGGACAGTGAGGATGTAGATATTGATGTGGACGGAGGTCTGGATCACTGCTCCCTCATATCCACATACACATGACACTAGTCTGCACAGTGAGGATGCAGAGATTGATGTGGACAGAGGTCTGGATCACTGCTCCCTCATATCCACATACATGACACTAGTCTGGACAGTGAGGATGTAGATATTGATGTGGACGGAGATCTGGATCACTGCTCCCTCATATCCACATACATGACACTAGTCTGGACAGTGAGGATGTAGATATTGATGTGGACAGAGGTCTGGATCACTGCTCCCTCATATCCACATACATGACACTAGTCTGGACAGTGAGGATGTAGATATTGATGTGGATGGAGGTCTGGATCACTGCTCCCTCATATCCACATACATGACACTAGTCTGGACAGTGAGGATGTAGATATTGATGTGGATGGAGGTCTGGATCACTGCTCCCTCATATCCACATACATGACACTAGTCTGGACAGTGAGGATGTAGATATTGATGTGGATGGAGGTTTGGATCACTGCTCCCTCATATCCACATACACATGACACTAGTCTGCACAGTGAGGATGTAGATATTGATGTGGACAGAGGTCTGGATCACAGCTCCCTCATATCCACATACATGACACTAGTCTGGACAGTGAGGATGTAGATATTGATGTGGACGGAGGTCTTGATCACTGCTCCCTCATATCCACACATACATGACATTAGTCTGGACAGTGAGGATGTAGATATTGATGTGGATGGAGGTCTGGATCACTGCTCCCTCATATCCAGATACATGACACTAGTCTGGACAGTGAGGATGTAGATATTGATGTGGATGGAGGTCTGGATCACTGCTCCCTCATATCCACATACATGACACTAGTCTGGACAGTGAGGATGTAGATATTGATGTGGATGGAGGTCTGGATCATGGCTCCCTCATATCCACATACATGAAACTAGTCTGGACAGTGAGGATGTAGATATTGATGTGGATGGAGCTCTGGATCACTGCTCCCTCATATCCACACATACATGACACTAGTCTGGACAGTGAGGATGTAGATATTGATGTGGATGGAGGTCTGGATCACGGCTCCCTCATATCCACATACACATGACACTAGTCTGGACAGTGAGGATGTAGATATTGATGTGGATGGAGGTCTGGATCACTGCTCCCTCATATCCAGATACATGACACTAGTCTGGACAGTGAGGATGTAGATATTGATGTGGATGGAGGTCTGGATCACTGCTCCCTCATATCCACATACATGACACTAGTCTGGACAGTGAGGATGTAGATATTGATGTGGATGGAGGTCTGGATCACGGCTCCCTCATATCCACATACACATGACACTAGTCTGGACAGTGAGGATGTAGATATTGATGTGGATGGAGGTCTGGATCACGGCTCCCTCATATCCACATACACATGACACTAGTCTGGACAGTGAGGATGTAGATATTGATGTGGACGGAGGTCTTGATCACTGCTCCCTCATATCTACATACATGACACTAGTCTGGACAGTGAGGATGTAGATATTGATGTGGATGGAGCTCTGGATCACGGCTCCCTCATATCCACAAATACATGACACTAGTCTGGACAGTGAGGATGTAGATATTGATGTGGATGGAGGTCTTGATCACTGCTCTCTCATATCCACATACACATGACACTAGTCTGGACAGTGAGGATGTAGATATTGATGTGGATGGAGCTCTGGATCACTGCTCCCTCATATCCACACACACATGACACTAGCTGGACAGTGAGGATGTAGATATTGATGTGGATGGAGGTCTGGATCACGGCTCCCTCATATCCACATGCACATGACACTAGTCTCACTGTTCATACTGAATCTCCATAAAGGGAAGATCTGGATATCATGTGCGAATTAGCAGTAGTCTGGTGACAATGAACTACGGGCATCTCATAGTTTGCCCACTAAGCGCCCGGCTGCATATTGCGGGCAGGATTTGTACTTAGCCTGAAGTTCCTTCCATTCTCTTCTCCATCTTGAGGACGTGTAGGTGGCAGCCAACGGTTATAAATTAAAGACAGAAACGGTGATATAAGGTGCAAATACACCAAACTTCCGTAAGGTTCACTCCCACTGCTGACCGGGACACAATGCTGATTGGCTGCTGGGGTTAACCCTTTGGGAGCCGATGATTACAACCCCCCACAACCTAGTAGCTCCATGCTGCACAGATATCACACAGGGCTCATTTATAAATCCAGTGCCCGGAGCAACCAATCAGGATCCAGAGTATGCAAGTTACAAATCAGACGTCTGATTGGTGGATGAGGGACCCTGCTGTTTCCTTTGCCCCAGTGTTTATAAATGACAGGAACATGTGAGGCAGCGGCACACCACTGAATAACCGGAAAATAACGCAAGCCGCGGGCACGACAGATGAACGCCTCACATCTGAAGTGTTACTGGATGTGGATACAGGATGATCAGATACAATGTATCACATTGACAGCTGGATATATACAGGGACCTACAGAATCACACAGATATAACAGGTGCCAGTGTAAGCACATGCTGTCCTCTATAGTGACACCAGGGGGCACTGCGCTGCTCACACCACACCGGGTCCTGATTACCCTCCTCACACTAACACAAAGGTGCCAGATAATAACCTGACCTACGAGAAACTGGAGACTGTGACAAATACAACTGTTAGGAAAACGCCTGTTCCCTTAAGATCACCATGACTACTGTTCTGGCTTCTGGGCGGTTCTGTTTTACTTTGAGCCTATCTCTACTCTCTGTCCTTCTGCCTATCAGGTGTGGGCTTACTACTTATACCCAGCCTCCTCCACCCGGTCTTTGCTTGTGATTTTCCTGGTCTTCTGGTGATCTGATCAAGCTCTGACACTCCCGGCACTTCTGACTACTGGACTTCTTGGAGATTGACCTCGGCTTGTCTCTCGTTAACCCCTTGTTTACCACTTTTGATTATCTGCTCCCTGCCGGTTCTGACCTCTGCTGTACCTGATATCCCCTTGCTTACGGTTTTGGACTTTCTGTTACCCTCTGTCTGTCTGGTTCCTGTTCAGGTTTTGCCTGCCTTGCACCTCTCATCCAACACTGAACTCTGGTAAGACCGCCTGCGTTCTATGCTGCAAAGACCATCCCACCATGCGGTCGGCTCTGGTGAATACCTTATAGTAGCCTTATGCCTCATGCACACGACCGTTGTGCCACTCGGGTCGTTTTTGACGGCATCCGAGTGGCGCCCGACAGTCTTCATGGACCCATCCACTTTAGCGGGTGAATTGGGTGCGTGAAAAATGGCCCGAGTCTCCGACCCGAGGAAAGATAGAACATGTCCTATCTTTCCTCGGATCACTGACGGGTCGTGTGCATGAGGAATTTATGGATTTAAAATCTGATTGGTTGGCGGTTATTAGGAATATGAGCGGTTACTGAAGGACAGAAAACTTGTTTAGGGAGTTATGTACATTCTGCTTTTCTTACATGATCGGACCATGGAGTCACACAATAAGATTTATCAAAACTGGTACAACGGAAAGTGGAGGAGTCGCTCATAGCAGCCAATAAGATTCCAGCTTTCTTCATCTGAAGGCCTTCATGAAAATGAAAGCAGCTACCGGATTGGCTGCTATTACCACCTATATTGATCATTCTCCACCACTGTGTCCACGACTCACCAGCCACAGGAGGTTGTCCCCTCAGAGTGGAGGTCCCCCGTGGCTTCTATTGCTGGTGACGTGACACTTATTGTCAGGCTGGAGCGAGACGACCACTTCAGTTGCCTGTAGACCAGACGTGAAGCGTGAGGAGATGCGACAACCTGCACATTGGCCGCTCCTCTTCACGTTAACTATGTGACATCATTCATAAATTGTGATGTCACTACATAATGGCTACCAACTAAAGGGCAGGTGAAGTCATCATCTAACTCCAGACCCACAGAAGCTTTATAATCATAAGACGGTCTGGATCTATCATGAACTCTGCCCCGAGAAGGACGCTGCTTGTTACCTTGAACAAATACGGAGGCCGTGGTCTGAGCGGATCCTGTGCTGCAGGTGAATGGGCCGCAGTCCTCCAGGTCTACGTTGTGGATCACTAGTTCAGCTACAGATCCCTCCTGTCTCATCTCATATTTATCACCCGACTGTATGACCAGAGCTCCCTTCCTCCACTCCACAGGGACTCCATCCCTGGACACCTCGCACTGTAATACAGCAGTCCTCCCATCCTCGGCATCAATGTTCTGCAGCTCATGTGTGAACACTACAGGCAAAGCTAAAACACAGCAGAAAAAGTAACACATTACCCTACAGATAGCGTACACTGATGACATCACATAGCAAGACATGGCGGACACAGCAAACAGGCAAAATAATGTGTATTTGTCTACAGGGGGCAGTATTATAACAGTTATATTCTTGTATATAGGAGCAGTATTATAGTAGTTATATTCTTGTATATAGGAGCAGTATTATAGTAGTTATATTCTTGTACATAGGGGACAGTATTATAGTAGTTATATTCTTGTACATAGGGGCAGTATTATAGTAGTTATATTCTTGTATATAGGGAGCAGTATTATAGTAGTTATATTCTTGTATATTGGAGGGAGTATTATAGTAGTTATATTCTTGTATATAGGGGCAGTATTATAGTAGTTATATTCTTGTATATAGCAGGCAGTATTATAGTAGTTATATTCTTGTATATAGGGGCAGTATTATAGTAGTTATATTCTTGTATGTAGGGGCAGTATTATAGTAGTTATATTCTTGTATATAGGAGCAGTATTATAGTAGTTATATTCTTGTATATAGGAGCAGTATTATAGTAGTTATATTCTTGTATATAGGGGCAGTATTATAGTAGCTATATTCTTGTATATAGGGGCAGTATTATAATAGTTATATTCTTGTATACAGGGAGCAGTATTATAGTAGTTATATTCTTGTATACAGGGAGCAGTATTATAGTAGTTATATTCTTGTATATGGGAGGCAATATTATAGTAGTTATATTCTTGTATATTGGAGGGAGTATTATAGTAGTTATATTCTTGTATATAGGGGCAGTATTATAGTAGTTATATTCTTATATATAGGAGCAGTATTATAGTAGTTATATTCTTGTATATAGGGGCAGTATTATAGTAGTTATATTCTTATATATAGGAGCAGTATTATAGTAGTTATATTCTTGTATATAGGGGCAGTATTATAGTAGTTATATTCTTGTATATAGGAGCAGCATTATAGTAGTTATATTCTTGTATATGGAGCAGTATTATAGTAGTTATATTCTTGTATATAGGGGCAGTATTATAGTAGTTATATTCTTGTATATAGGAGCAGTATTATAGTAGTTATATTCTTGCATATAGGGGGCAGTATTATAGTAGTTATATTCTTGTATATAGGGGCAGTATTACAGCAGTTATATTCTTGTATATAGGTAGCAGTATTACAGTAGTTATATTCTTGTATATAGGGGCAGTATTATAGTAGTTATATTCTTGTATATAGGGGGCAGTATTATAGTAGTTATATTCTTGTATATAGGAGGCAGTATTATAGTAGTTATATTCTTGTATATAGGGGCAGTATTATAGTAGTTATATTCTTGTATATAGGGGGCAGTATTATAGTAGTTATATTCTTGTATATAGGGGGCAGTATTATAGCAGTTATATTCTTGTATATAGGGGGCAGTATTATAGTAGTTATATTCTTGTATATAAGGGGTAGTATTATAGTAGTTATATTCTTGTATATAGGAGGTAGTATTATAGTAGTTATATTCTTGTATATAGGGGCAGTATTATAGTAGTTATATTCTTGTATATAGGAGCAGTATTATAGTAATTATATTCTTGTATATAGGGGCAGTATTATAGTAGTTATATTCTTGTATATAGGGGCAGTATTATAGTAGTTATATTCTTGTATATAGGAGCAGTATTATAGTAGTTAAATTCTTGTATATAGGAGGCAGTGTTATAGTAGTTATATTCTTGTATATAGGAGGCAGTATTATAGTAGTTATATTCTTATATATAGGGGCAGTATTATAGTAGTTATATTCTTGTATATAGGAGCAGTATTATAGTAGTTATATTCTTGTATATAGGGGGCAGTATTATATTAGTTATATTCTTGTATATAGGAGCAGTATTATAGTAGTTATATTCTTGTATATAGGAGGCAGTGTTATAGTAGTTATATTCTTGTATATAGGAGGCAGTATTATAGTATTTATATTCTTGTATATAGGGGCAGTATTATAGTAGTTATATTCTTGTATATAGGGGCAGTATTATAGTAGTTATATTCTTGCATATAGGAGCAGTATTATAGTAGTTATATTCTTGTATATAGGAGCAGTATTATATTAGTTATATTCTTGTATATAGGAGCAGTATTATAGTAGTTATATTCTTGTATATAGGGGTAGCATTATAGTAGTTATAGTCTTGTATATAGGAGCAGTATTATAGTAGTTATATTCTTGTATACAGGAGGCAGTATTATAGTAGTTATATTCATGTATATAGGGGCAGTATTATAGTAGTTATATTCTTGTATATAGGAGCAGTATTATAGTAGTTATATTCTTGTATATAGGCAGCAGTATTATAGTAGTTATATTCTTGTATATAGCAGTATTATAGTAGTTATATTCTTGTATATAGGGGCAGTATTATAGTAGTTATATTCTAGTATATAGGAGCAGTATTATAGTAGTTATATTCTTGTATATAGGGGCAGTATTATAGTAGTTATATTCTTGTATATAGGGGGCAGTATTATAGTAGTTATATTCTTGTATATAGGGGCAGTATTATAGTAGATATATTCTTGTATATATAGGAGGCAGTATTATAGTAGTTATATTCTTGTATATAGAGGCAGTATTATAGTAATTCTATTCTTGTATATAGGGGCAGTATTATAGTAGTTTTATTCTTGTATATAGGAGGCAGTATTATAGTAGTTATATTCTTGTATATAGGAGGCAGTATTATAGTAGTTATATTCTTGAATATAGGAGCAGTATTATAGTAGTTATATTCTTGTATATAGGAGGCATGATTATAGTAGTTATATTCTTGTATATAGGAGCAGTATTATAGTAGTTATATTCTTGTATATAGGAGGCAGTATTATAATAGTTATATTCTTGTATATAGAGGCAGTATTATAGTAGTTATTTTCTTGTATATAGGGGCAGTATTATAGTAGTTATATTCTTGTATATAGGGGCAGTATTATAGTCGTTATATTCTTGTATATAGGGGAAGTATTATAGTAGTTATATTCTTGTATATAGGGAGCAGTATTATAGTAGTTATATTCTTGTATATAGGAGCAGTATTATAGTAGTTATATTCCTGTATATAGGAGCAGTATTATAGTAGTTATATTCTTGTATATAGGAGGCATGATTATAGTAGTTATATTCCTGTATATAGGAGGCATGATTATAGAAGTTATATTCTTGTATATAGGAGCAGTATTATAGTAGTTATATTCTTGTATATAGGAGGCATGATTATAGTAGTTATATTCTTGTATATAGGAGCAGTATTATAGTAGTTATATTCTTGTATATAGGAGGCATGATTATAGTAGTTATATTCTTGTATATAGGAGCAGTATTATAGTAGTTATATTCTTGTATATAGGAGGCAGTATTATAATAGTTATATTCTTGTATATAGGGGCAGTATTATAGTAGTTCTATTCTTGTATATAGGGGCAGTATTATAGTCGTTATATTCTTGTATATAGGGGAAGTATTATAGTAGTTATATTCTTGTATATAGGAGCAGTATTATAGTAGTTATATTCCTGTATATAAGAGCAGTATTATAGTACTTATTTTCTTGTATATAGGGGGCAGTATTATAGCAGTTATATTCTTGTATATAGGAGCAGTATTATAGTAGTTATATTCCTGTATATAGGAGCAGTATTCTAGCAGTTATATTCTTGTATATAGGAGGCAGTGGTATAGTAGTTATATTCTTGTATATAGGAGGCAGTATTATAGTAGTTATATTCTTGTATATAGGGAGCAGTATTATAGTAGTTATATTCTTGTATATAGAGGCAGTATTATAGTAGTTATATTCTTGTATATAGGGGGCAGTATTATAGTAGTTATATTCCTGTATATAGGAGGCAGTATTATAGTAGTTATATTCTTGTATATAGAGGCAGTATTATAGTAGTTATATTCTTGTATATAGGGGGCAGTATTATAGTAGTTATATTCTTGTATATAGGGGCAGTATTATAGTAGTTATATTCTTGTATATAGGAGCAGTATAAGGGCATGACCACACATGGCGGAATTCCTCCGCAACTGTCCGCATCAATGCCGCACAGAATCTGCGTTGCAGATTCTGCAGCGGATCTGCACAAAATGTGCAGAAAATTGATGCGGACTGGCCGCTGCGGACTGCAGGAAAAGTGCTTCTCTTCTCCCTATTCAGTGCAGGATAGAGAGAAGGGACAGCACTTTCCCTAGTGAAAGTCAAAGAAATTCATACTTACCGCCCGTTGTCTTGGTGACGCGTCCTTCTTTCGGCATCCGGCCCGACCTCCCTGGATGACGCTCCAGTCCATGTGACCGCTGCAGCCTGTGCTTGGCCTGTGATTGGCTGCAGCCGTCACTTACACTGAAACGTCATCCTGGGAGGCCGGACTGGAGACAGACGCAGGGAGTTCTCGGTAAGTATGAACTTATATGTTTTTTTACAGATACATGTATATTGAGATCGGTAGTCACTGTCCCGGGTGCAGAAACAGTTACTGCCGATCGCGTAACTCTTTCAGCACCCTGGACAGTGACTATTTACAGACGTCTCCTAGCAACGCTCCCGTCATTACGGGAGCCCCATTGACTTCCTCAGTCTGGCTGTAGACCTAGAAATACATAGGTCCAGCCAGAATGAAGAAATGTCATGGTAGTAAAAACAATACGCTCCGCAGCACACATAAGATCTGCGGACTTCATTGCGGAATTTTGACTCTCCATTGAAGTCAATGGAGAAATTCCGCCATGAGTCCGCAACCAGTCCGCCACTGCTCCGCAACAGACAGAGCATGCTGCGGACAACAAATTCCGCTCCGCAGCCTATGCTCCGCAGCGGAATTGTACGCATCGTGTAAACGAACACTGCTAAATTAAAGTGAAAGTCAATGGAGAAACGGCTCCGCTGCGGATTAACGCTGCGGAGTGTCCGCAGCGGAATTTAAGTGAAATTCCGCTATGTGTGAACCCGCCCTAATAGTAGTTATATTCTTGTATATAGGAGCAGTATTATAGTAGTTATATTCTTGTATATAGGAGCAGTATTATAGTAATTATATTCTTGTATATAGGAGGCAGTATTATAGTAGTTATATTCTTGTATATAGGGGCAGTATTATAGTAGTTATATTCTTGTATATAGGAGGCAGTATTATAGTAGTTATATTCTTGTATATGGGGAGCAGTATTATAGTAGTTATATTCTTGTATATAGGAGCAGTATTATAGTAGTTATATTCTTGTATATAGGTGGCAGTATTATAGTAGTTATATTCTTGTATATAGGGGGCAGTATTATAGTAGTTATATTCTTGTATATAGGAGGCAGTATTATAGTAGTTATATTCTTGTATATAGGGGGCAGTATTATAGTAGTTATATTCTTGTATATAGGGGCAGTATTATAGTAGTTATATTCTTGTATATAGGGGCAGTATTATAGTAGTTATATTCTTGTATATAGGGGGCAGTATTATAGTAGTTATATTCTTGTATATAGGGGGCAGTATTATAGTAGATATATTCTTGTATATAGTGGCAGTATTATAGTAGTTATTTTCTTGTATATAGGAGCAGTATTATATTAGTTATATTCTTGTATATAGGATC